>NC_089791.1:19418387-19450887 GCF_040412425.1 Macrobrachium rosenbergii
TGAGATAGATCGTTTATCATAAGACCCAGCTGCGACAAATGGTTCCATGCGTCCTGGCAACAGTTCGATAGAAGATAAGTGGCGCATTGCAAGAGGCCACAAATCTGTATAATTTGCATGAACAACATGTTTATTACTCAGTTAACAATAAACAAATAAATGGTAATGGGGTTGAAACAAGCTAAATTGTGTCGCCTCAATAAACCTGATGCTATCAAATTAGGTCTTAGATCCACAGTGACAAATTGTCAGTAAGTTATGGTGAAAGTTCACATTTTTTCCTAAATAGAACTGCGAAAAAACAGAGAACGTCCCGACTTCAAAAGCACTAAACCAGGCTCATGTCACGGTGAGGTTAGGTTAGTCTTCGATGGCATACTTTTCTACCAACATTACCTTTAGGGAACAAATTTTTTTACTGATGGCATCATCTTGCTTGTTTGGTCTTTTGTAGGCATTTAATTATCAACACTGGCACAAACTGCTCACCTCTGCTTTCCACCGATGGTCCACCTATAAATCTTCCCTAGCCGACTGTGGCTTCCCTATATTTTAACAGGGTTTCAAGCATGCCCACACTCATCAAATATCGATGGAATAAAACACAAATCACAAGATGGGCAGTCGAGAAAACATACGCTTCATTCCGGATTTGACAAAGCAATGTAACAAATTGTTACCAAACAAGAGTTAACGTTCATGGGTTTCAGTGATGGCGAGTGTTCGCGGTTAACAAAAACAAACGACTCGTCTAAACTACAATTCACAAGCATTCTTTGAGTAGCAAACACATTGTGTGCATATCCTGACAACCTACAAGTACACAATAACATACCAACCATCTGCAGAAAGGGCTACCTTCTTACATCTTGCAGGGAAACAAACTATCGCGACGAGCCTCAACAACACAACCCTAAACCAATTCACACGGTAACGGAAGCAGGAATGACGATGACGTCATGACGAAGGGTACCCCATCTATGAAGACTCGAAACTTCTTTCGTCCATTGGTGACTCTTTTCGGTTAATATTGGCCACAGTAATATTATCGACTTTAGCTTTAAAGTGGTGAGCTAGGGCTTGCTTGAATAGCACGTTGATTCAAGTGTCGGAGTACATGCTAACCACTCGTGCTTCGGCTATAACAATGTTTTGCAGCACGAAAGAAGAGCTTTTCCACATCTTGTTAATAAATGCGGTAGCATCGAAACAGTATGGCTACTCCTACATCAATATTCATGTGAACAAATCACTGCAACATTCTCATAAAATTACATTTTCAATTTCATTTCAGAAAGACTTCTCTTTTGGCCAGTGAAATATATGCCTAAGGAAATTCAAAGTTTATCTAGCTGAAAGGACTGCGACATCGTTCCCTGGTAGCTATTATTTTTATAAACTCACGAGTAACAAGACACTATGATCTCTTTAATTGTTAGGCCTTCAAGAACGTAGATAAAGCTTTTTTTTTCAAGGCCTAGACTATCCAAGAACGAAATGAGTACATATTATTATGGTAACTTCTTCCCCTTCTAAATGTACTGGGGTACATGGGCATACTTTATTTATTTAAAGGTTGCTTGTTCCATGGTATCATTAAGGCTGCCCAGGGTCCAGACTTCTGTAACATCCAAGGCCTGGAAACGTTCCACACAGGCTTCTAAAGGATTTTGAAATTAAATTCCCACATATATAGAATTTCACCGCTAAGCCTCAATAAAAAAAAACAAGTCTTACTATTCGTTCCACAACAGATACGTGAGCACAATCAACCCCAAACTCTTAGTCAGCCTAAAATGTCTTCATTTCACGCAATCTCTTTTCTTCACACCAACCTCTATTGTTCACTGGCGCTAACTTAATTGTCTCAACAGAGAAGAAAATTTCACTGGGGGCATGTTTTCTTTAAGTTAGACAAAAGACAGGTTCCACAGGTTTAGCTGACGAAGATTAGACGTGCATTGTAACTTCACATATCCCCAAACAATGGCTTTTGGGGGGAGCCAAGATTAAACGGATTCCAGTCAACTTCACGGAAAGCTGACAAATTGGATGAGTAAGGCTTTCGAAGATTAAGCACTTCAGTAAATTACTTACATGCGAGAAGATGGAGGGTCAACTCTACGAAACCACTAGTCTAGAGTTGATGCTGTTTAAAGTTGATAAACAGTACCAACAAACAGTGTTAATAGTTTCCGAAACGATAACATGGAATTTTCCCCACACGGAGCGTCTCTTGGGTTGTAACTCAAGATCCCAGAGAGAGAGAGAGAGAGAGAGAGAGAGAGAGAGAGAGAGAGAGAGAGAGAGAGAGAGAGAGAGAGAGGTGCTATTTCTCCCTCCCCATCAACGAGGAGCGACGAAAATAATTAATTGTTCAGCCTTCCGGGTGGCAGTTCTTCATTAAGCAGTAAATGTTAGTTAAATCTTTTCAGAAGAGAGAGCCGCCAAACTTTTCTCTCTTAAGCGTATGTGATTAAAGCATTATTTCACGCAATCGTTCCATTGTAAAGGGCTTGCAAGCCGTTCTTCTCGGAAGATTGGAGGGTTAGAATATCTTCATTGTTGTCTCCCGGTGGCTTGATAACGTTATTATTAAGTATAAATTGAGTTCGAGGCTGTAAATCACTTTTTTTTTTTTTTTTTTTTTTACACTGGCGTTAAGAAAGAGGTTAGGAGGACGAAGAGAGAAGTCCCTTTAAGAAAGGGCGGCCTGAACCAGGTGATTAACACAAGGAGAATGAAACCCAATGGTCACATGAAGCAGAGGTCATACTTCAAGCACCGAGCGGCTGAGGCTTATGGCCATGACAATATCGATTGTGGGGTCTACAATTTGCCATTATGTCTGGAAACCTCGAGTGGTAATCTATATTTTGGTGTTATTTTTTTCACTTTCATAGGGACAATCATTGCCGGTGGTTTTAATGGAGAAAATATATAGCAATACACAAGCTCGTGTACCTTTAAAGAACGATGTATTTGAAATGAACATAGTATTTAGGACTCTTAAAAGCCTCTGATAAAGAATAAACAAAATACTTTCATCTTTTACTGTTACACTAAATAGCTGATTTTGTTCATACTGTTTTTACGCAATTATCAAACCACAGCAAGCTTATTTCCCAAACGTCTTCCGCAGGACCATTATATTAAATTATGGAACACAACCCAATCCCTCCCACGTTGCCTCCCTCCAAACTTCACTGGACATCTGCATCCCCTCCCAACTTCACATCTCCCTCCAAATGCCTCCAAACTTCACTGGATCTCTCCATACCCTCCCAACTTCACATCTCCCTCCAAACTTCACTGGATCTCTCCGTCCCCTCCCAACTTCACATCTCCCTCCAAACTTCACTGGATCTCTCCATCCCCTTCCAACTTTACATCTCCCTCCAAACTTCACTGGATCTCTCCATCCCCTCCCCACTTCACATCTCCCTCCAAACTTCACTGGATCTCTCCATCCCCTCCCAACTTTACATCTCCCTCCAAATCCCTCCAACCTTCACTGGATCTCTCCATCCCCTCCCAACTTCACATCTCCCTCCAAACACGACGCGCCATCCCGACCTCCAACTTCATTTTGTAATGCTCTTTTCCTCGGCACCCGGACAGCCCCTTCTAACGCATGACACATGATAATGACCAAGATAATTGGTGTGGGGAGGTCAAGTGACGAGATGATATGTGAGCATGTCGGCACCTTATCCATCTTTTCCCCCTCTCACTATACACTACTATGCTGGCTTTCACAACCCTGGCGGGTACCATCATCATCATCACACCATCAACCCTTCCCCTCTCCTCTCTCTCTCTCTCTCTCTCTCTCTCTCTCTCTCTCTCTCTCTCTCTCTCTCTCTCAACATGACTTCAGGTCACTTGGAGATTGGGTTCTCGAGACTTTCATTAATTACAAAGCTCTTCCTTCAACGTCACCTAGAACTTGGCACACGCTGAAGGGCTGCCAAGTCTAAACAATTTCGTGGTCTAATTATTTAACGAATGTCAGTGTCAATGCCCACAATACTCAAAATAAATATCTGTCTCAGCCTCGTCTCACGAACAAAACGTGAATTGATGGGGAGAGAGAGAGAGAGAGAGAGAGAGAGAGAGAGAGAGAGAGAGAGAGAGAGAGAGAGAGAGAGTCATTCTTTCTTTATCGTTTATGGCTGGTAAATTATCTTTAATTAGAGAAACTGCCTAAAATTAAATCCTAGATATTAACTTCATATTACTGTACAGACAGGGGCGGTAACTGGACAAATACTACTACTAGCATTTGTTAAACCATTAAAACCATTCTTTAATATCTAAGAAAAATACCAATTAAGACGTATTGTATATTGCACGCCATCTTTTACGTCTGCTGCTGCATTAGTATCAAGAGGTAAAACTCAACTGCAAAAATGAACTCATTTCGAAGTATTTACCAGTTTCACCACCTCAAATACCAACAACAAACAGGAGTCGCTAATATCAATATTATGAAAGTATCATTCACATAATTAGTTATGATAAGTACAGGATGTTCTACATGGAATATACTGCAGAAACTGTTATTATTATTATTATTATTATTATTATTATTATTATTATTATTACTGAGAGTTGCCATTCACCCGTAGGTGCCTAAGATCCCCAAATGAAAAATAATTTGAGGTTACTGTTATTATTGTTAGTTTATTCTTACAACTTTTTATCTCGCGAATCTGATTTTTGTGTATTGTATTGATTGTATCCACCATGTCTATCTCTGTATATGGCCATGAGCTAAAATAAAGGGTATTATTATTATTATAATTATTATTATATGCTAGCGTCTGTAACGGGCAATCTGGGAAATATATTCCACCTCCTTTATTTGCACGTAAGTGGGCGCACTGCTACAAAAGGCTAGACATGTATTCACGAATACAATTATATATATATATATATATATATATATATATATATATATATATATATATATATATATATATATATATATATATATATATATTATATATATATATATTATATATATATACATATATATATATATATATATATATATATGTATATATATATATATATATATATATATATATATATTTATATATATATATGTACATTATAGGAAAATACGGTGCGTATACCTAATGAAAATGATGAAAAAAACGCACAGTTTAACCATTTCACATTCCAAACACAATAATTCTAAAAATCGGAGAGGCAGGATATAAATAAAGATGCATTATTCGCCGCGGGTCAAAAATCATACGCACAAATAAACACATCGTCCGAGGCACAATGTCTTACGTAGGGAGGAGGCGAGGGGAATATTTTCTTAGTAAGATTAGGGCTGGGAGGGACGTCCAATAAAACATTAAAGATAGCTCTTTAAGCGGGCCGTAAATCAAAGGCGTATTTTCACATCTGGATGCTTTTCAGCGCCCACACTCTCCGGGTATTTTGTTATTAGTCCCTTGCATCTCGTGTTTGCTCTCTCCTCCTCGTTTTGTTTGCAATGCATTTCCGATGTCAGGCGCGGGGAATAAAGAGGGTGATATATGATTGGAGATAAACGGATGTTCATTTGTTCTTCATCTCCTCTCGCCTCTGAGTTATGTTACTGTGCTGTACACTTTGCTTCCCAAATTATATCATCTTTCTCGGTTTAAGAAGTAGGCGTGTCATCGCCTAAGCCTTAAGGAGAGCAGTGTTCAGACTTCGTCCATTCCGTCATTCTTTTATATATATATATATATATATATATATATATAGCTATATATATATATATATATATATATATATATATATATATATATATATATATAGAGAGAGAGAGAGAGAGAGAGAGAGAGAGAGAGAGAGAGAGAGAGAGAGAGAGAGAGAGAGAGAGAGAGAGAATATAAAAGAAAAAAATGAAAAAATAAGAAAAAAAATAAGCCGGATATATAGCAGTATGGGAGTAGAGGGAGGCAAGACAGCTCACACCGCCACAGATGGTTCCAATAATGATTCGTCAAAACCTGGAGTAGTTTCCTGCAGCAGATTAAATATCATGACGATCAAGTCCTCACGACCGGGATGAGGAGAGAGGGAGGTGACAACGAAGGGTGAGGATTATGGGGGGAGTGGGGGAGAAGAGAGAGGAGGGGAGAGGGTGTGAATAACGTTTTTCTATGGGAAAGAACGAATGAGAATAGATGATCTCTTTTAATGATGCCGCATATGAACTCATCACGGGCTTTGCAATTCACGGGTTTTCGTAAACCTCTCTTGTGTCTGTCAGTTCCGTTTCTTTGAAAAGACCCTTTCCTGAAATTAATGACGCTCTCAGAAATAATAAAGAATAAAAAAAAAAAACTCGCCGTGAAAGGTACACCGCGTTCGTTGTCTCGCTTTTTTTTCTTTTACCAATATGGAGAAAATGTTCTAGCTCGAGGAGTAAAAAATGGTGCTACGTTAAAAAAGAGAAATAAATTTATATCATACCAACTACAAGCTCAGTTTTTAATTTTTTTTCACCCAATTTCCTAGCTTTATAACACAAAAACTAGGATGAAGACCAAACATATGCACAGCTCTGTTTTTACTCCTGGTTTAATGATCGGCAATGAACTGCTTTCCTAAAGAAAATAATAAAATAAAAAAACACTTTTTAAAAGACCTTGCAGACGAGAACTCCAAGAGCGACAGAAAGGCAAATTCACTTACCGTACATTTGTGTGGCTTTTCACCGGTGTGTCTTCGCATATGGACGACTAACATGTACTGGGCTTTAAAGGGCTTTTCCTCTCTCGAACAGTCCTTCCAGCGACACACGAACGACTTCTTGTTGGCGTGGATGTGGTCGTTATTCAGGTGCTGTCGAAGAAATAAATAACACGAAATGAGTGACCCGGGGAGAAGAAGAAGAAGAAGAAGAGGAAGAAGACTAGGCTAATCGCAGGAAGTTTCTCGATTACCTGGATTGCGGTATGAATGACAATGAACATGTGTACAAGAAGTTACCACTTATCCATTATGCACACATACACATATATGTTTGTTGTTATGTTTGTTTGTTTGCATACGCAGATACACACAAACAAAGTACTAAGGTCCTGGAACTGAAAGAATACAAGCAGTCGTTCACTGTCTTCATGTTTTAAAAACAACATAAATACTTTTACTAATTATAACAGTAATAATAATCATGTTATTTATTTACAGCCTTATTTCACTAAGTACAGGATGGAAGCAAAATATTTTTAAGTAAATGTATAAGAGAAAAAAAAATATGAAAAAACAGCGTTCTGACACCCCGAGTAATGAAACCTGATAAGGCGTCGGTAAAAAAGCTCACCTAATATAATTATATTTCACAGTTTTGGCTCTTCCCATGAAAAGAGAGCCACGGCCCCATTTATCCCTCCCCTTATTATCCCCTTCCCGGAGAGCTAACCTCTTCCCTCTTCCCGCCGCAGCAAAAAATCATTATACAAACGACACGGCGAAAAGGATATGAACAATTTCTCTCTCATAATTACGAAGACAAACGCCGTACGCGGAAGGTTGCCAAGCGACGGCAGATGTAACTCCGGCCTTCCGCAGGAGGGACGCGTCCTCCGCGTCTCCTCCTCCCTCTCCTCCTCCTCGAGCATTAGTACACGCCAAGAGGTTTAAAATGCAATCGAACCTCTAGGGAGACGCCTTAAGTATACGGCGGCGCATTAAGCCTAATAAATACACGTCAAGATGAAAATACAATACCCCTGACACACACATAAGTATACGTCGGCACATTACGTCAATAACAAAGAAGCGGCCAAATTATAACCCTGCGGTATAATCCGGCTTACAATACTTCACAGCCGACAAGGACAAGTGTTGGGGAACGAGAGAGGAGCGACATGAGACAGGAAACAATCACATACCTGCTCTCAACAAATGATCGTTGACACGTCAACAAAGAAACCGGGCGACTGCAATTGCACGTGACGGGATCACAGGCGTTTGTGGGACGCCAGAAATTGGACGGAATTACCAGCATTTTAATTTTTTTTTTTTTAAGGTCGCATTTCATAATGGAAAAATAATGAGAGTATCAGAAGAAAATAATTTCCATTTTTCGGAATCCGAAAGATTGACTTCCTTATAAAAATTGGCGTGACAACGAATGCGGTCACTATCACAGTAAAACAAGAACAACACAGTGACAGGCCATGACTGTATGAAGATTATATTGGTAATTCAATATCATGTTGCCAAACCCTATAGCAGACACGTTTAACCTAACGATTTTCTTTGCTGCAGAAGTTCTAGTTTAGAAGACCATAATAGAAGCCGAATAACCGCTAAATTTGGAAAAGTATATGAGAGAAATCATTCAACATTTTGACGTTACTAATAATGCAATTGATAGGCATAACTGTGACAAATAGCAGCAAAGGAGAATACCATAAAGGAATTATTATTAAAATAATAAAAAAACAGTCTTAAGAAAGAATTTAAGTATTCTAGAAAGTAGCGTATCTGCTCGTTTGAGGAGGAGAGCCAAGGTTTTGAGGAGAGCAATACAAAGCAAAAGTCGCGCCTGTCAAAGCCCTGGGCTAAAAATGCTTTGCTCCGGTGAACAGCACGTACATTTTTTTTTTTTTTTTTTTTTTGCCTTCCGTCGGGAATGGTTTCGAAACAATTTTTCCCGAGCATTTATCTTGATAACAGAACTCCGAAAAAAAAATGTATTGAGGACATCACTGGAAATTTGAGATTTCTTGTCTGCAATATTTGCAAGAAATTTGTCTGAATTGTATTATTTGCAATATGGACAAACTTTGCCGCCCTTCATTTTGTTCCTTTTCATTCTCCCTCTTCCAGTCCTATGAAACATTTTCTTCAAGGCATCTAGATATCTAACTATCACATCTTAGCAATTACAGTACGTTACAAGAACTATTACTACATGCATGGATCACCCTTTCACTTAGTGGCTAACCCACTTTCACTAGATTAGTCCATTTGATCAAACGATAACGAAGATACATCTACCAAGCTGCAGCTGTGCTATCATTTCCTACTCTATCATTAGCCGCCACTTTTAGCCGAGTAAAAAATGCCACCACAGTGCCCTACCCGACACCATCCCATGAAGACACTGTTACCAACTTAATAACTAATATCTACCTCTCTTTTCTTTTACCTGCAATATCCATATATTAAGGCCTTGAACCACATGAAGTGGCGACACTAACCGCCAAACCTTTTACCTTCAACACAAAATACAATAATTTTATGATAAAATGTCATTACAATGATAATCCTTCAGGTACTATGACTAAAATAGGTATCATACCTAAGCATTTTACTCACGCGTAATACCTTGTATTACTCAGGCTTTCTACTGTACCCTTGCTGATATTGTTATTTTCACTACAGAAATTCATTAACACCGATTCTGCTTCAGTTCTTTCGTCCTGTGAATCTTCCCAACTAATATGCAAATCGTTGTTTTTAATGATATAATTTTTAACTGTGTCAAAACAATGTACAGAAGACGTACAAACCGAGGCTTACTAAATCAAAGGGCACCAAAATGAAAAATCTAAACACAAAATACAATAAGAATAAGATAATGTTCACAAGAACTACTGGTTACGACTCTAGAAAGACTGTCCACACATTTATGAATGAATGCGGAGAAAAAGAGAAATAAATAAAATCGGAGGAAATATGGAATCTCGCGGATCCCCCGAGCGAAACAAGGAGGTTCCATTAAAAGCGGCACACTAATGGTTGACTCTATTATTATTCTCCGCACGGGACATTGCAACCCTACACCTTTCACCCCTCTACAACCCAGATCTGCTACATCCTAATCTACCTGCCATCTTCCTACCTAACTGAGGGTCTTTTCTCATACAGACTACAGAAAACACACACTCCATCACCCTGCATTATCTGACTGGAATCATTACCATCGAATGATCACTCATTTCGGAAAGCCATGAAACTACAGTTACGACAAACCTAAATGAAACAAGGAAGAGAATCGTCGGAAACTACAACTGAAGACGAAAATTACACTGACATACTGACATATATTGAAAAGTGTGGTAAGCCTGGAATTGAGGAAAATTTACATCGATCAACGTATACTGAATGTTACAGAAATTATATTCTGCCGCTTTCACTGCAGCACCAAAATTAAAATGCTACACATCTATGTCAATTACACACACACGCACACACATAAACTGTATATACATACATATATAATATATGTGTGTATATCGGGTCTGCGACCTTTGCCCGGCTAACAGTACTATGTAATACGTATGAAGACGTAATCTCTTAATTATTTTGATATTGATTATTATAATTACTATTTTTGTGACTGCCTACCTTAATAAAAAAAACAGCGAACAGCAAGAAATCCAACCATAAACTAGACAATTTCCACTGGAATGAGGAGAGAATGTCCCTCAGAGTTTATCTCTCTCTCTCTCTCTCTCTTTCTCGGTGTTTTTTACTGTCTGCAACAATACCCTAAATTCTGTGGTCAGATCAAAGAAATGCTAAAAAACACAGTGTATTCCTCTAGATATACGAGTATTAGGAGCCATAAGTTTTCCCTGATAATATTATTGAATTAAATACTGCTGTACATGGCACTTCTGTGAATGCGCAAGAAGTTTCATAGTACTCGCGTTTCTGGGAGATCGTTACAATCTATATCTTCATGGGAAACTGGGAAATCTTGGAACTAACCGACAATTTTTCACCACTCACCTGAAATCCCAGTTATATTTTAAGTGCACATCTGAACAAAGCAGTAAATAAATAACTCAAACAATAAGATTTACTTCTAAGTTCTGATAACCTAGATGAAAATTAAGCGATGATATTAATTCTCTGAAAGTGCAAGGAATAACAAACTCTTTGAGATGGAGCTGAAGAAGTAGAGTCAACATTAGTTCTTAGAGAGAGAGAGAGAGAGAGAGAGAGAGAGAGAGAGAGGGTATGAAATGACTAACCATTCCTAAGTTCTCCGGGGACTTGCAGCACGGCTACAAGTCCATCTTTATCGCTACCATGAGGCTGAAATTAGTGAACGTCACAGCCACTGATTGTCCACCATTCGCTAATAACCACTTGGATTAAGCGGTGGTCGAGGACGTGGCTTCGTTATTGGGTGATTCTTTATTCGCACCGCTCTCAGGGGATGGAAGATTAATGATGCCACGATGATTGTTTGGTGGCCGAGAAGAAGAAGAAGAAGAAGAAGAAGACGAAGTACATCATCATGGAAGGATGGCAGTGTCTGGGCAAGGGCATCCTCGTCTTATGCCAAGGCTGCTTTGGAATGGCAGGAGAAAAGGGGCAGGCGAAAAAGTTAAAGGGAAAGAAAAACAAGAATAAAGAAAAGAAAAGGAGCAGCAATGACCAGTGCGATACGAAAACGCTAAATTTTAATTCTGCGCACAATAACCGATGACACCCGATACAGGAGGAGGGTGATGGAGGTGGTTAGTGTAGAGGCCACCTTCATGGATTCATTACCTTTGCCTAAATATGGTGGTGTGTAGTAGGACAGGGCGAGGAGGGAATGGGAGATGGGGGGGGGGTGGGGAGAACTTGGGGCAACAGACCGAAGGGCCCTGCTCTTGCTCTTCCTCTAAACATTCACTCATACATATTTTCAATTAAGTCATCACATCACTGGTCTACTTTCCGCTGTCGGCCAGCGAGGGAGTTAGGAGGACCCCAGGGTTACCAGGATGCTTTAACCGTGGCAAGAGTAGTTATGCAGAATGGAGGAGAATATATACTTATTATACGCAGTGCTAGTATATATATATATATATATATATATATATATATATATATATATATATATATATATATATATATATATATATATATATATATATATATATATATATTTTTATATACAAAATTTACATAGACAACTTTATTACGGTCACATTTAGCTAGTAATATTCTCGTAACAATACCCGTCAATAAACTTGAGATGCTAAAATTAAACGCTGAATATTTAATGAGAGAGAGAGAGAGAGAGAGAGAGAGAGAGAGAGAGAGAGAGAGAGAGAGAGAGAGAGAGAGAGAGAGAGAGAGAGATTTTAGCAAATTTCCTATATAATGAGCAGTGAATGACCATGGCCTCCTTCCATCCATCTACACGCCTTCAAAACACCTTCTCCATTGTCAAGGGGTTTCAAACCTTTTCTTTCTTCGCTAAATCACATCCACGATGAAAAGATAAAGAGAGAGAGAGAGAGAGAGAGAGAGAGAGAGAGAGAGAGAGAGAGAGAAATAAGCAAGATCATCAGGAGTCGCGACATAAGGCCGCCATCCTCCATGACAACTCAGTTTGAAATTCCTGCTAATTCTACCTTTACAAAAGGCTGTTCGTGCAAGAGCCTGTTCATTATCGCGGTGCACAAAGCCGTAACTATAGAGCGAACTTAAAGGAGCGATTGTTACCCGTAGGCTCTGAACGAGAAATGAGACAAACAAACGAAAGAATGCAAGGAGGAGAATCAATGCGGATGGTGAATCAAGAACACTGACAATAAGAAAAGGTACGGAAATAAGAGGGAAGTTCTGAATAAATGGGGGAGGCTGAAAGAACTCCCAAGTGATGTTCTTAAACGACATCAAATACTGCTCAAAGTTAACAGACGTCTGTAACTGACTAAGGTGAATAAAATCTTAAATCACTTCCAGGAAAAGTAAGCATTCCAAATGCAAACAAATTAAATGTAACTTTCCCCTATAATAAAGGAAAGTACCTATGGACAGAGGCAAAAGGCATTTAAACCTTCATCAGAATGTTGAGAGAGAGAGAGAGAGAGAGAGAGAGAGAGAGAGAGAGAGAGAGGGGTCATTAGACGGATCCTATCCTTGGTCCTATCAACGCCCAGACCCTTCAATCGCAATCTCATTTTAGTGTCCCATTCGCTTTTTTTTTTGTCAACCTATGGCTTTAAATCCTTAGGGACCCATAATTATTCACTTCTTTAATTACAACTCATTAGTCCTTTAATTGCCCCTCCGACAGTCAATTTATTTAGCCTGATCTAATTAAGTTGAGTCGGGGCATCTGTCAATACTAACTCCACCTGTTTCTGTCAATTACTGTCAGTCACCTGCCTCTAATTTTTTTTCTTACAAGTTTTGCCTCTGTTGTCGTCGTCAGTGTTAATGATATCCTTATCTTGTTCGTTGTTGTTGGCCATTAATTATTGCAAGAAAGTGTGTTTGTCAATATCAATCATTATCGACGTTAAAGCAAGGGTAGCCAGTATCACTGGACGGAACTACTAGCGGCCAGCTTTCTCAGGAATTTCATTTTTCCAACAGTAGGTTTCGGGATTATGGACCACTAGAATATAAGGATCAGGTGGTCTCGTTTTCCTTTCAAGCATTCGGGTCGTTGACCAGCGAGGCAACAAAGTCTGCTACAAGCAAGAATAAATATATCTTTGCTACTACAAATCTGGATGCGATCTCTTAGTGATGTCATGGTTATCTTACAACGAAAACAACGCTCGGTCTTTCGTAAAATTCCGATTTATAACCCGACATTTATCTGCACATATTCGATTACTGCGTATAATGTGTTTCATTTGACTTCCAGACGCACAGCAAAGATTACTTAGAAAATAATAATGAAATGGCAGGTGGGTGAATTTAAAGTCCTGGAAGACATGGTTGGGAATCTACATGGCATGACTGAGTGCTACGTCTGAGGTTCAAATACTATAATTTTTTCACACCTTTATCTATCATTAAACTTCACAGCAATTTCGATTTCGCTGTGGACTTTAACTGACCTGTTGTTTCAAAACACACAATCATCCTATAACAAAGACTAAAAGTTTCGTGTGATTTTAACGCCCGGAAAAGGTAACAACCTTCAATGACAATTACCCCATTTGAAATGGGTGGAAGACACATTGGCCAAAAAGGGGCATCCTATCTTCCAGTCTTTTACCGGAAGGACATACGGAGGTCCCCTTGGTTAACCTGGGCCCCTGGGTTCCATAATCAAGCCTGCAAAGAGGCCTACTTTAATTCTGTAGCCCAGGGAATCTGGTTTGTGAACTTGCCTTCTTGAAAAAAAGCTATACTGCACAAATACTATTCATACTTTTAAAAATTTTCAGTGTATCACATGACTTACGTTTCAGGGAGCAAAAGATTTTTCACAATCCATCGCTCAGGAGTTGGGCTTCATTACTGAGAATTTAAGCATCATAACTTAGTTAATCCATGAATGCTTTTGGCTTTGGGTCATGTCTGGAATACAGTATGATCGATTTTGTAAATTCAACATTCAACACGTCCTTAACCATGTCTCCTGTCTTCAAAAGCTTATAGTTTGGCAAAAGGTATCAAACCAGATCCAGGACCGTCTAAACATATCCAAATTAATTTTCCTCTTAGTATGTGCTTTAGGCTCAGAACCATCAACACAAGATAATTATGTCTTATTAATGATTTTGCTTAAACAGATAATCATAT
This sequence comes from Macrobrachium rosenbergii, assembly GCF_040412425.1. Lineage (NCBI taxonomy): Eukaryota > Metazoa > Arthropoda > Malacostraca > Decapoda > Palaemonidae > Macrobrachium > Macrobrachium rosenbergii. The sequence continues at coordinate 19,432,908 of NC_089791.1, forward strand.
CTTGTTAATGATTCTGCTTGCACTGACACCAAAAAATCTGGAGGCGAGTAGCCCTGAATTGGCAGATTTTCAAAATGTACTTATTAAATATCTGACAAATATTCAGCCTGGCACCAGCTCCCAGGTAACTTTGAAGGCTATATGCACTTTTTGCAAGCTACAAGAATGCCCAATCCATGATTAAGTTTATACAGAGCAAACGATAGGTTTATGTACGATATTCTTGTTCATTAATATATACTACATACCGTAAGGGCCAATTGTAGCACAAAAGGATAGACCTCGATTGCTACCCGGCCCTTCATGAGAGTTATGCATCAACGTTGCTCTCAGTTCCTCATAAGATTCCTATCTGATCATGATACATGCTCGCCTGGAAGATGAGAGAGAGAGAGAGAGAGAGAGAGAGAGAGAGAGAGAGAGAGAGAGAGAGAGAGAGAGAGAGAGAGAGAGAGAGAATATGCAAACCAATTAGGGATTTCCCCAGTGACGAATTCGTACAGAGTATTGTTAACATTATCAGGGCTTCGCCATCAATAAAAAAAAAAGGCGAAGAATAAATTTACAAAGAGAATGAATCATCGCCAGATAGCATCAGCTGAAAGGGAAGAGAAGGGGAGAGAGGGAGGGACAAAGACAACTGACTGTCAGTCGCCGTGAAAACGCCGGACAACAAAACCGCACCAGAGAACAAAACAAATGAAGTCATTTACAATGGGACCCCTTAAAAAAAAAAAAACCTAAAATAACAAAAACATCTTCCCGCTTCCATAATTTACACGTTTTTCCCCCTTTCGAAAGAATGCCAATAAAAAAAGGGCCAACGTAAGGAAAACGAAGAGACATTAAGGCAGGAGGAGGAGGAGGAGGAGGAGCCCCTTTAGTCTCGACCCGCGAGACCGAGCCCACAGAAGGGGGAAGTAAACAAGCTCGCCGTTGTTTACACAAACAATGGATCTTTCACTGTCGCCCGAATCTGCATATAGTGTCACCCACAAAACCTTGGCTCACTGCCTTTTTGCGTCAGTGTGAAGAGTCCCCAAAGTCGCTTTGGCTCCTGCCACGGATATTCATTAGCTGAGAGGGGGGAGGGGAGGATGGAGGAGGGGTTATGGGACGGGTAGTATATGTCTCCTCTGCTGGGTAAATTATAATGGCGCTTTTTAACCCACTATAATTAGGATTTCTTCTCAAGCGATCCATATCGGAAATGGATGTTTGTTTACCGGGCCATGAAATTACCGCAATATTACCCTTTTACATACCTTAAAAAAAAAGGCCCCTTCTTGTAAACAAACATAAACAATACTCAGTCTCAAAAAGACGCCCAGGAAAAACATACAACATTGATTACACTCTAAATTTAATCTCTGATTCTCTCGCAAGCACACACAGGCCACTGCACCGATTCCTGCCTTCCGATAAATCACTAAATCACATTGACAACGAACTTTTAAATAAGCGGGTATCGAAGCGCATAGCTATTAGCAAAACCGCATTCCTGATTCTCAAAATTGGTTACTGGGCGTAATAAATCACGAAACATTCTTTATTTATGCCTTAATTACAGCCAAGAAGAGCCATGAATCACGTTGCAACTAAAGATAAAACCCGTCATCTCCGCTTGCAATGGCAATGAATCAACGGCAGAACGGCAAAATACATACTATGGTTCGCTCTCGCCGCAGTCGCTCGCTCGCTCGCTGGCGATCTTCGGGGTATTATCTGGCGTTCGAAAAGGAAACCTACATCTGGCTTATTTTCCGGAATCTCCAAGGGTAAATGATCGACTGCCTAATGCTGAACATAGGAAATTAAATGTATCGAGATTTTTCACAAATTTATACCGTTTTCTAACAATTGCAACTTAGTTTACCTGCGAGTTTATCTTGTTAAAGCGGATTCAGATATTAAGGATTTAAAAATGCTCCCCAAAGTACACTGTAATATTAAACCCAAAAGAGATAAAACCCCATTCCACTCAGACCATATGGGAAATGGGATATAAATTTCCGTTATAACTGAAAAAAATATACCTGAAGTATCAGTACAAATACAACAATTGCACCGGTTAGACTCGAATGCAAATATGCATTTATAAAATCAACAGAATTTGAATTGGTCATACCTGAGCGTCTTTATAAGCGATATTTTCATTTCTTTTTTATTTCTCATTGTCACTCGCATCGTGAGTTTTAAAATAACATAAACACAAGTCATACTGGAAACTGATTCCGTGTCTTCATTTCGTAAAAAGCCTGTCATTACTCTTCATCTGATGACAATTTTCAGTTTCAGGCACCACTTCGACAAGAGAGAGAGAGAGAGAGAGAGAGAGAGAGAGAGAGAGAGAGAGAGAGAGAGAGAGAGAGAGAGAGAGAGAGAGAACCAGGCAATTTCCTTTGTTTACTGAACTACGGGTGACTGAATATAATGGTCTATGACTTCATTAACACAAGACAAAAAGAACCAAACCTCGCGAAATAGGATGAAATGTGAAACCAGACCTTACTAATACTTTGAAATTTTTGAAAGTCTTCTTTTATCTCTTAAAATTCGACAAGTATCCTTAGAGTCATAGTTTAACTTTGAAGCACACACACACAAAATTCACAATACGATAATTCTAACATGACATTTCATTTATGTAATTACAGTTTTGATACATAATTTTTTTTTATCTTCTTCACTTCAACAAGACGCTGAGTTTCCGTGCAAATGGTCCAATAAGTTTACTGAGGTAATTATCAAATTTACACTGGTATATTTTTTTATTGTTAGTACGACTGCCATCCAACCAGTTTTTGAATCTTCATTGAAAAAAATAAAAAGAAGGAAAGTAAATATTAACCACGAGGCGTTTACGAATTGTTAATGCGTTGGTCTCATGCACGTATCTTGTCTAAATCATATTCTCTGCCTGGAGGGGACATAAATTGATACCAAATACAAGTTCTCTCCCCGACCATCAAATGAAGAAGAAGAAGAAGAAGAAGAAGAAGAAGAAGAAGAAGAAGAAGAAGAAGAAGAAGAAGAATCGAAGGAACAAGGGAGGAAAAGGAGAAGAAAAGAAAATGAACTGACGGCAAAAACCAACCGCAGCCTCACCTTGACCAAATCGTCCTGAGTATTGAAGTCCTTATTGCACTCTTTCCAGTGGCAATGGGTTTCGATGAAGTCCGGAGGTTCCTCCTTGAGTCCGTCGTCGTCCCCCCGAGCCGCTGCGCTCACCGAACACGCCCCTGAGGTCGTACTCGATGCCTCCTTCTTGACCTTGGCACCGTTCTTGTCCTCCTCCATTGTACTTGAAATAGCTGGTTCCTCCTTCTTTTCGCCCTGTTCGTCAACAAGATAAGAAGGAAAAGCGAGTTTTGAGTTGTCGTTTCCATGTAATCTGTGAGATTAAATTACTTCGTTATACGCCAGATTTATTTTACACCAGGAAAGGAAAACGAAATTAATAAAACGACGAAATTCATAAATAAATTACGTAATTCATATTCAAATTAAACTTCAAAAATAACAGAAACAAAGCAAAAGTACTAATATAAGATTCGCTTACCAGTTGTGGTTGCCATACCTCTGCCTTGGCTGGAAGGGGGGGTAGGGTGGGTTGGGAAGACAGTGAAAAAAGGCTCTGGTGAGTTGTAAGGGTGGAAGGGGAGTGCTGTAACAGAGGAGAGGGCGCTAGGAAGGGAGAGCCAGGGAGGGAGGCTCCCCTCATGAGGTGCGCTTGCAGTTGCTGCAAGTGGGTGGCCGCCCCCACGCCCGGGTGCATCCCTAAGGCGGGGGATATCGCTCCTGGAAAGGTCAAGTCATTCATGAAATAATCTGAAAGAGAAATTATGAAAAATTCATCCACCTAAAACTTTCAAGTTTGTTTTTTTTTTAGTTCATGTTATCCGTCACTTTATTTTTTTATATTCTTCCATGACTATTACTGACAATTGCCATGTAGAAAAAACCACAAGCTGTGTAAGCTGTATATAACAGTGCTATTTGTGCGTAAATACAAATTAATTTCAAATTACTACCTACTCCAAAGTCCAGGTCAATATACATCGATAATGACTTGTGTGTTTTCGTTAATTAGGTAAATGGTCTTGCTATACTTGAATAAACGTCACTACGACAATTTATCCGATTTACTCTTGATACATCTAAATAACTGTAACTGCAATTTAGCTGATTTGCTCTTTCTAGAAATCTATCACCCTTCAAAGAGCTACAGGAACTGCTTCTTACCAGCCGACAAGTGTCCGTAAGAGCCGCTGGCGGAGGACGACCTCGACCCATTCATGATGGAGACGAGGGAATTCGGACTGAAGCGTATCATCGAGTTGATGTCGAAGGAGTCGCTGTAGGGGGAGGAGGAGAGTGCCCTTTTGCGACTCTGGCGGAGGCTCGGCCGGGGAGACGTTAACCGGGACCCTGGAACGGTAAAAGAGGATGCGTCAGGCAACTGAAACTTACGGTTTTAGTTGGAATCATGATCAATTTCTTAATTTGTTTTTGTTCTAATAACTGATCTCTTCTTTTTGTCCTTTCTAGTACTTTCTGTTATCTTTCAAATGAACACAATATTGTTTGGAAGCTTGAATTCAAGTCAGTGACCCCTGTGGGCTTGTTCCATATGAATTTTTCTTGTGAATAATAATAATAATAATAATAATAATAAATAATAATAAATAATAATAATAATAATAATAATAATACATCAAGAGCATAACAAAGTATAAACTGAAAATAACAATGAATTTAGACATATAACACCCAGTGGCTAATTATTTATAACAAGTCATTCATTAGGAGAAGGTCACCGCATAAGACCAAAAAGGATCTTTCGAGTGGCCCTTCACGGATGAAAATGTTAACGTATCAAACTTTAATAAGAGAAAACTTGACTGTTTGTTTGTCCTGCTACTTAAAATCATAACATACGGAGTAATGTTACAAATTTCTTTTAATGTACCCAACTCTTTTTAAACTGAATTTCTTATGTCAAACGATGGCTATAATGATGATGATGATGATGATATGAAATGATGGTATGCAATGTGATATTATGCTATGATATGAAATGATGGTATGCAATGTGATATTATCCTATGATGATATGGAATGATGGTATGCAATGTGATATTATCCTATGATGATATGAAATGATGGTATGCAATGTGATATTATGCTATGATGATACGAAATGATGGTATGCAATGTGATACATAAAGGACCTAAATGTGAATGAAATATATGAGGTATATAAGGCTTAAATGTAGATGAAATAAATGATATACATGGATTAAACCTCGCGCTACTTTTGTAACAGACACCTTACACCGTACCATCAAGCTCAAAGATTTGATTGATGAGATAAACAGGTGAAGAGTGAGAGGCGAGAGGGAGTAAACTTAAGAAGTAAAAAGAGGTAAAAATGAAGCGTATGTGTGTACGCACATAGAAGAAGGTCAATATAGAGAACTGCGCATAAATACGATGCTGATTAAACACTTCCGGGTGTTCGATCAGAAAGTCAAGTCGTACCATCAAATATCCTTGGAAACATCGCTTGTACGAAAACACATCCCGGTTTCGTTAACAAAGATACTGCCAATCCTTATCACAATCCCCCACTTGAATGAATAATATAAAGATTTAGAACTAGATTTTTAAATCCCTCATTTTGAGATAATGTCAATTAATGAAGTAGAAGAGATCAGGATTTGTACTTTAACAGTGACTGCAACAAAGCTTAGCATCATTTCTAACTCATCAGTTGAAGCACCACGCAGCTACTTCTATTATTATTATTATTATTATTATTATTATTATTATTATTATTGGAGAAACAAATCCAAAGTTTTGTAACTATACAGATATATTTTAGAAATAAATCTTCAGAGAGAGCTTTCGAGAATGTGTACGAAAAGGTGAATCGTACAGGTTTCCGAAAACTCTCTTTAGTTTTATTTTTAAATACATTGTACAGCTACATAACTGTGGGCATGTTTCTCCTTTTTAAAACTCAGGCTACTACTACGAGTATCTTTTAATTAACATTGTTATCGCAGCATCACATACCTACGAATATAACGACAGCAAGTAGTGAACATTCGCAAGAAATAATACAGTATATGAACATCTTTCAGCACACCACCGGGCAGTATTCGTTTTCCGTAACGACCACTTAGAAGACTTGCTCCGCAACAAAGGCATTTTGCCTTCGGACTGACCATTGCGATCTTTGCAACACTAATTATCACGGTTCTCCTCATTACCCTTTTGCACCATATGGTTGCAACAACTATTATCGCTATTTCAATCTTCGTCGCATTCGCCTGTATAATCTTCAAACAGAGCGATTATCCAACCTGGATCATTATCCAGGCAGATAATTATCCCCCCATCAAACAAGGCCGCTCTATAATCCCCGAGTATAGATACGTCACATCACACTTCGGGATAATTATACACTTGAATTATATAGTCTGCTTATCTGACCCATTCCATAATGAGCCGCGGGCGGAATGTTAAAGAAATGTTCAGCTTAACACTTTAATCATGATTCGCTCCAAATCTCCTCCCGTCTTCTTCAAAACCTTCTTGCTGGGTCCTCTTGCCCGTACATATTACTCTTCTTTTAGCTTACGCCGAATTTTTACGCTTATTTTGCGTAGTTCTAAATTCGTAAGACTTTTTAGTTTTAAATTCATAATACTTTTTAGTTCTAAATTCATAAGACTTTTTAACGACGTTTTTCGTGGCAATTAAAACCTGGATGGTTTTTCAAATCCTTTAGTTTGTGCCCAGATTTTGAAGCCATTTTCTTACATGCTTGAAGTTTTCAGCCGTAAAAAATACATAAAATTACAAGACTTCATTTTTCGTCTTTCGTGTGTTCCTCTTGGCTATCGATTACCTAATATGATTCCTCCCCATCTTTCACTTTCCCTTCCCAGTTACTCTTCTTACTTTTCTCCTGTTCCACAATATTCCATGGATTACTCCTCCATCCTCCAAGCATGCTGGCGCTCCTCCGGCTAAATTATTTGCAAAACTAGCCACCAGAAAATTATATTTGCTGCCATTTAGACCCAACAACACAATTATTATTGTTATCGTGATGGGAGGTGACAGCTCAGAGAGAGGGAGGGAGTTGGGGACAACGCGCGCGCACACACACACATACACACGCGCGCACACACATAACCGGTTAGGAGTCATCTTCAGCCCACAAGTCATGATAATGATAATACACTGTCACTGGATATCATGAATTTGTCTGCATTCATTTGCAAACACTCGAATCTTGTATCTTCGGTGTCACTGCCGTTGTCACAAGCTGTTTTCGAGACCGGCGCGGGAGATTAGGCCGCGAGAATGAAACCCTCGATATCAGACGACGTCGTCGACGAAGACTCGGCAACACAGGCCTTCGTCGGGTGCTTCCACGCGAGGGAGATTTGACTCATAAATGTCGACGTCGCCTCGCTGATGCTTTTAAGTGGACGGACGGGTTTGCTTCCAAGGTTTTCAATAATGAATTAATGGAGGGGATGACTTGCATCTATCTGCGTGGCCCTCTTGAGCCCGGCGAAAAGAGGCGCGCAGGAGGTCTCAAAAGTGGGCTGTTATCTATCAGTGCGGACAAAAGTAGACGCTGCGTTCAAGATTGAGTTTATCAACCTTACAAGGGATCCTCTGTATATATACAAGTTACACGCATTAAAAAGTATAAAAGATAGAATTTAATGACAGTAAAAATATAAGTATTAATATAATTAACCCAGAAAGTCTGAAAACTTGATTTGTAAAAGCAAAGATTAAAGGGTATCTTAATCCTTGACGCAGGGATCTAAAAAAAAAAAGTGGTAATGACCAACTTATTAATAATGAAGACATCCAGCAATATCAGCCTTGTCACTTGATGCACTTAAGCTCATTATCCAATAAAAGGGGAGACTCGTAATTGCTAGTTGAGGGTGGTTAAAGAGCGGATTCGGCAATTAGCCCAGGAAGCTGCTAAGTTTGAAATGGAGGCGGAAAAGGAGTTAATTGGGAACTGCCTTCAACAGGCACATAAAGAGGGCTGTTGTTGGTGATAGCAGCAGCAACAGCAGCAGCAAGCAGCATGCAGCAATATCAGTCGTAGTAAACGTAAAAAGGAGCATTTCAGAGTGAACACATATTTTGCAGCAATAATATGAAACTACGAGCACATACGCACGAACATCGTTAGTGAAAATACTGATTCTTTTTTTTATATACTATATATAATGGCGTCCCAACTACTGTGCCATGGCCACTGACGCCATGTCATCAGTAAATACCTCCATACTTCCTCTGCGATCTGTCAAGATCGCATGACAGCCGTCTCTAGAGACGACCTGCCAAGTGCAAACTAATAAGCTCACGGCAGGACTTTGATGCAAATTAGCAACCTGAGCAGAGCAACAAAAGGGACAACAACATATGACCAAAACAACATCGAGAGAGAGAGAGAGAGAGAGAGAGAGAGAGAGAGAGAGATAAAATCGCGAGGGGTGAACGGGGGGAGGGGTGGGTAAAAGTGAGCAAGAAAAATGAGCGCATGCGTGACAGGTGGTCGCAACGTGACAGAAGGACGTGCACTAAGAGATAACATGACGGAAGAGAGTGTGATCTAGACTGAACCAGGACCTATATGGAAATGACTTACGAACGAAAACGTGCAGGTTTTGTCCTCTCTCTCTCTCTCTCTCTCTCTCTGCTTCCAATTCATGACCTCCAATGAAATGAACAGCCGAAGTGATTTAGTCTATCAAAAGAACTGGCGCAGCAAAAGAAAATAAATACGAAGAAAGGCTCCCAAGTCAAAATGCAATAAAATGAAATAAAACCCCAAATGGGCCGCTCGCAAACGCATAAGGAGGTAGCAATCAGCGGGCAAAGTGCAATGAAAATATCAAGTTGATATTATGAAGGCATAAAGCGAAGGCGAGGACTCTAAACAGCAGAGTAACGGTCCATCAAGAATTCAAGCAGGGGAATAATCAGCCTGACATACTGAAAGACCATCGTTAAGGAGGGAAGACGGATGCAGTACAATTATGAAGTCACTTGATTTTTTTACGGAGTAAAACTGAATAGAATAATATCGCATTGGCCGTTCCACGAGTTAATAGAAAAATATGATAACAGAAATAAGTGAGCACGAGATAAAGGGAACAGTGAAAAAGAGAGTAATAGAGAAAAGCACACAGCTGACCTATGCAGGAAGCCCACAGCAAGGACCATGAACGAAAACCTGATGGCTCTGATTCTAAAACCGTAAAGCGTAGGAAAAGAAAAAACGAAAATGTCCATTAAGCCAATGAAGAAAACGCAAACAAGACAAAACAAAGGGACGATATAAGTGCGAAAAAGAAAAAGAAAACGATGAAGAAGAGGAATATGACAAGCAAGGGAAGGCTGAGTTTTGAGTAGGCAAAACCAGCACCATAGATAGTTGCATGAGATAGCGCGGGGCTGACTGTCATAGTAACAAATTCATCAGGGTTGGGTGGGCAGAGTCGTGTAGACAACCAGCATAAACTCCACTAAGATGCTGGCGGGTGATAGGACGGAACCCTGCTTCAGTGTACGTTCCTCCGTGGGAAGGGAAGAAGGAGGAGGAGGAGGATGATGATAAGGAGGAGGAGGAGGAGGATAAGGAGGAGGAGGATGAAAGTAAGAGGATGATCAGGAGACGAAGAGAAGGGGCCCTCTTTACTTCTTCAATTAGATTCGTTAAGTCCTTTCAGCTGAACACTTCGATTGAAGGAATATTAGAAAATACTTTCAACTGGTCTATTTACATGGAATGGAATATAAAATTCAGGCCAAAGGCCAAGCACTGGGACACATGAGGCCATTGAGCGTTGAAAGGGAAATAGAGTAAAAAGATTTCTAAAGGTGTAACAGGGGGAAAATCTCGCAGGCACTACGAAACAATTGTTAGGAGATGGTGGAACGTAAGAAGGAAGACAGAAAATAAGAACGGAGGTTCAGTAAAAAGGTGGTTTATTTATACTTTTTTTTTTTTAGCTGTGGACTTCGAACATTGATCTTAAGCAAGACTTCACTTGGTCTGTTTTGATAAAAGTCACAATGACTACAGCCAATTTTGCAAGCATTTTGAACGACACTTAAAACACACCTGATGTAAGGCAAGATTTCACTTACAAGCTATTTTGATAAAAGTCACAATATCTACAACCAATTTTATAAGTATTTTGAACGACATATAAGCTAAATACACCTGATATAAAACGAATTCTCTTAGGGTACACATACGTACAAGCACGGCGTTGCCCAACAAACCTCACAAACACGAAGGTCGGTGCAGCACCGCCTCGGAAAACGTAAACAAACAAAGCTCGTTTGCGCACTGGATATTTCTCATACAAAATAAACATACCAACGAAAAAAGAAACTAAAAAAAAGAAAAAGAAGTCACTCTCCGGTGAGCCAAGAGAGAGAACATGGACTCAAGCGATGCGGTCTCTACTTGAGATGCATGTGTAATAGGTCGTTAGAAAAGGCATCGCATTAACATAAATAAAAGCCCCTGAGATAATGTTCTCTGCTGAACTTTCGGTTGTAAAGATTACTCCAGGATATATATATATAATATATATATATATGTATACATGTGTGTGTGTATTTATATAATACATACACACATATATATATACATATACATATATATACATATATACACACATATATTGAGAGAGAGAGAGAGAGAGAGAGAGAGAGAGAGAGAGAGAGAGAGAGAGAGAGAGAGCTCGCAAATTGTTTTTTTTTAATTCACTCATCCACAAATTTACATTCACTTTGCAAGTATACTCCATCCTTTTAGTATACATACAAACACACTTAAGTACATGAGGTGCATATGTATTAGAGAACATAAAATAGATAATTTCTCAAAATAAAATTTCACTTTCAACCTACTTCACAACTGCTTCCGGGAATATTTTCCCTACGCAACCGGCAATTTAGGATAGCTAATCTCTCTCTCTCTCTTTCTCTCTCATACGGCCAAGCCATTACTATCTCACCGAAATGCATAAACCATTTATTCACTGTTACACACGCAGTTAATGCAGCCGCCTCTACTGATGATGATGATGACAATGGAGACGAAAATGATGATGGTGATGGCACTGCGGCAGTAATGATAATAAAGGCATTGCTCGCATGTTTCCGCTGAGGACAGACTATGAAGATGATGATGATGATGATAATGATGATGGAAAAGAAATTCTGACATCCAGTTGCCTGATTGGAAGGGAGCGGCGAAGCAAGGAGCTAATGATGACGGCGGCATTTGGTCGCTGGATTCCAAGGCAGGACAGCGACCATAATGGATCCGCAGACGACATATTTCCGTATTGCACGAAACCGCAAATACATGATAGAATGTCCCGATGGTGAGCGTTGAAACTAAAAAAAAAGAAAGGTCGACCCTTTAAAGAGCTCGCTTGGGGTCGTATCTCCCATTCTCTCCATAAAATTCACGAGGAAAAGCGCCTGGCTCTTAATATGGAAGATATAAAAATCATCTTCTCCCCTTCCCCTTCTCTTCTCTCTCTCTCTCTCTCTCTCTCTCTCTCTCAATCTGTGTGTGTGTGTGTGCGTGTGTGTGTGTGCGCTACACCGCCCTGTTCGCTCGGCAACAGACCTCATTGTGCGATCACCGCAAATCAAAAGCGATTCGACATCTTGATAAGAGATCGCCTATTGCATATCAATTGCACACACCGATCATTAACCGCGGCACCCCCGTGGCGTATAGCCTTATACCCCTCAGCTTCGAATCAAGCCCATGTCTCCTCGCCTAACCCATAACCCATAAAGAGGGATTAACCTTCTCTAACCCATAACCCATAAAACTCGAATCTTTACTCTTCTAAACAACGGCGGAGCCAGGTTACGGTAATGTCTGAGTCTTTTATTGCACTGGGCCATCAGGCCGAAATTAAGTGTAGAGTCTAAGTGACGTCACGACAATAAATGCGTCTGTGTAGAAGCAATGGCTCGGAATTCCCAATAAATTGTTATTGTATGGCAGAATTACGGTAATAAGGGGATACTGCACCAAAATAGGATAACTCGATTAGAACTATATCAAATAAGGACCCACAAAAGTCAAGCGTAACCTCTCATTAAATGCCGCTGTTTATCAGCCGGCTAAAAATAAATAGTTACTTCTAGGGTGGGGTTGGGGGGGCGGTTGTTACCTCAAACATTACCATTTATCTTTCTGTTCTTCATTAGTTTGATATTTTCCTTAATGAAGAATGATTAACTGTCAGGATTTTCGTGACGTAAAGGCACAAGGTCCTAAAAACAACACTAGCAAACTTGACATCTTCCCTACTGCTCACCTGAAGACAGCAGCACTGATGTTTCTAATAGGCAAGATACCCTTTAATTATGAAGTGCACAATGATAGATTTGAAAGAGTCCTGTCATGCCACGCAAGAGATGTAACTAAAGGCCCTTAGAAAATAAAGATGAGATTTAAAAGACAGAAATTGGAGAAGTGGTAATCAAATGAGAGGCCGAGAAGCGTACTGAAGAAGAACACAATAAAAAGAAAATACAATCACACAACATAGTGCAAGCACACAAATTATATATATATATATATATATATATATATATATATATATATATATATATACATACACATATACATACACATACATTACATACTGCTGTACATACACACACACACTATATATATATGTATATATATATATATATATATATATATATATATATATATATATATATATATATATATATATATATATATATATATACACATATACACACACATACTTTACTAGTTTTGCTAAACAAACTTAAACAATTGCCTCGTTTCATACCTTGTACTTTACACATTCAAAGCAGCATCAGAGTAAGATGTACCAACCTGTTTTCAGTAACGGATATTCTAAACTAAATAAAATCTAAAGACTTTCCTTTTCTTATTCCTGTACATGACACAAATTCATATCGTATTTAACTCCGAACACAAAAATACAAATGAGTTGCTTTTATTTGTTAATACCTTAAGTAAAATAATAATTGAAATAAGGACAATGTAAAATGTATAAACAGGGCGTAGGACATAATTATAAATCAGAGAGAGAGAGAGAGAGAGAGAGAGAGAGAGAGAAAAGCAGGAGCATCAGCAGCAGCGAAGGAAAGGCAAATCGCCTAAGAAGCCGATCATATAAGATTGGTATCCGCGATCAGAATGCAAGAGGCTCTCGATCAATCAAGCCTCCGCGACTGGAATATATGATACCTATAAAATATATTTCCTCCGGACCATCGTGTCCATCATTCCGGCGTTGTCATCTCCCATGATGCCCCTCGTTCCGAGACGATGCTTTCAGGATGCAGCAGCAGAGAGAGAGAGAGAGAGAGAGAGAGAGAGAGAGAGAGAGAGAGAGAGAGAGAGAGAGAGAGAGAGAGAGAGAGAGAATTACCCCCACTGGGCAGAGAAAGAGACGCGATGAATATATCAGATGAGTTGTTGATAGGTCAATTATGAATAGGGATATAGCAATTAATTCGTTTTTTCTTCCAGTCCCTCAACTGACTATATTTGTATTCACGTTGTTTCCTTCATTTCATTAAGGAAATTTAATGGCTATTTACCTTAATTTGCATCTTACGTCTTAAACTTTGGCTGTTGGGAACAGGAACCCGTTTAGCTGGCAATTAATTTTTTTTTTTTTTTTGCTATTCATGCAAACTCCACTCGTCTTTCAACTGCTAGTTATTTTGGTATCGATAACTAACAATTCCATAAAGTCATTTCCAAAAATAAGCAAGACTTGCCGACATTCTAAGCTCTTTCCAGCTCTGTTAAATTATCTGTTTTTCTAATAACTGACCTCCCCTTTCTGCATTTCCCATTACCTTCTGTTACTTCTTTCGAATGAATGCCATATTCTTTGGAAGCTTGAATTTCAAGTCAATGGCCCCTATGGTAGGATTTTCCATGTGAATAGGGTTCATCCTCTGAATAATAATAATATTTATGCCTTTTACATTATTATTTCTTCCTACTACATTCCCTGTAGAATATAGGAGTGGGTCATGCCCATGTCGAATACATGGCTAACCGTCTGACCGATTTCATCAAGGGTTTCAAAATATGATTTTGTAAAGTTTCTGTTATTCAAACGTCTTGAACAGTTTTTACATCTAAGTAAATAAAACTTTAAGACAATCAAATTCTCATTAAAGGCACGAAAAGCTAACCTATAAGCTTCTGACATTTTCCTAAACTTTACCAAACATCTGATATGACGTTTGGTAATGGCAAGGAGAGTTAATGCTTTATTGATCTTAAAATGACCCATTTCAGGAAATGAATATGTCACAATATCATATTACCATCAAATCGGTATACAGAGAAAATTTCAATGTAAATGACAGGTTAAATCTTTACTGAATAAAATTAATCTCACCTAAAATAATGATGAGCAAAAACATATCAAATTTGGAGATAAGATACCCAGCATGAACCCTAAATTTAAATACAATTATGAAGAGGAGATTAAATAAAAACCTGTCTAGTCATGCAAATTAGAAGCCTTACGAACATTAATTATGATATTTGCATACGTGTTCGCTCTCCGACCGGAGCCGTGTTAGTCAGAATGTACAAGTAAGCCACCAAACTTGATTCAGCCCCAAAATCGCCAGTAAGTGCTTATCAGCAAGATAACAAGTATTCGACGCTTTACCTGTCAGAACTGTTTTTTTATTTTTTTATTTTTACAAAACTGAAAATGTTTCTTAAAAACTACAATTATTGGTGTTTATATACAGGTGAGTGTATACGTATGCATACATACTTACTTTACAGTTAATCGAATTGTCTTAAAAGGTAATGAATTATTTTAATATAAAATTTCATAGGCTTTAATCACGAACATATAAGGAGCTTACTTCGGAATTTTTTTTTGTTTTGTTTTTTAAGGAACTAACTTCGAAAAGTAAAATTTTGGTTTTTTAAAAGCAATAAAAATGAACAATTAAAAAAAAATAACCAGAGGTCTTAAAAACGCAACTCGCACAGATTTAAGAAAACTGCACCAGGCTTGAAGAAAGATTCAAAAGGAATTTTTAAAAAATTACTACCAAAGCTATAAGTATTTTTACTATACGAGCAAATGCAGCATTTATTTAATTTGATACGGATGTCAAAATGAATGGGGAAACAAGAAGACTAAAAAGTTAAAGAGCTATTGACAGGAGGAGGAAAAATGAGACAAAATCCGAGAGAGGGAACTTCCAAATCTGAAGCTAGCAATACACTTATGTTAACTTTATCTTGTCTCGGCTCCATTACAACTTTATTTAAGAGAAAAATGGTAAAAGAGGTATTAGTCTATTTGCAGATGTACTAAAACGAAATTTTATATTCAAATGATTCTATATGTTATGTACAGACTCTCAGACTTTTGGGAATATTCATCATGGGAATTATTCAAGATACAAAGGACAGACACACACACACACACACACACACATATATATATATATATATATATATATATATATATATATATATATACATATATATATACATGCACATACTCACATATATATAATACAGTACGTATATATATACACATATATATACACCTACTTATAAACGCAAGCAAAAGATACAAACTGCAAAGAGTTAAGGACACACAAGAAGTAAAAACGAGACAGCGATAACCATCAAAAAAAAAAAAAAAAAAAAAAATCGCACAGTGAAATAGCAGGAGAGAGATAAAATAGCAACAGCGAAAAAGCAGAAAATCCCGAGATTTATCTGCGCCAAAGCCACAATCACACCGGAGTCGACGAAAAGAGAAAATAATTTAATTTTTCTCTCTCCGGGAAATAAAATGACGAAAGCGGTGATAATGAAGACATTGCGGAGGGCACTTGGGATGAGGCACGAGGTTTCCCCCATGCAATCATAGCCGGGGGAGGGCCCCCGGGGGAAGGGAGGGAGGTTGAGGGGTGGAGAGGAGAGGAGAAGGGGAAGATGAAGATGGAGAAGATTACAGATGGAGTAACTCCAGGAAGAACGAAAAAATATGAGAGTCATTCAACGCGAAGTAAAGGGGATAATGATGAGGTACAAATAAAATACAGAAAATGTAAGAATGGAGGTCATGCAATGCAGAAGAGAATTCTAGAGGTATATATATGTGTGTGTGCTTTATCTTCCACTCTCCTACACACACACACACACACACACACATATATATATATTTTACATATTATATATATAATATATATATATATATATATATATATATATATATATATATATATATATATATACATATATACATCACGATGGAAATAGATGGTGCACTTTAGAAAGGTAATTTTCAAATTCTTCAAAGTAAAAAAAAAAAAAAAAAAAAAAAATAACTTGACAGAGGAAATGTCAACATCATTTCTCCCATTCCAAAAGTAAACGAGCGAATTCATAATGAAAGTGTAATTCACCCGAGAGAAACGTAAGAAAAGAGCGAGGAGATGAATGAAGGGAGAAGAAGATGAGGAGGAGGAGGAGGAGGAGGAGGAGGAGGAGGAGGAGGAGGAGGAGGAGGAGGGGTGGGTATAAGCGAGTGAGGCCGAACTCACCAAGCAACTTGGCGGGTGTAAGACTCACTCAACAACTTATCTAAAACTAATTATTTCGCTGCCGTGTGTGAATAATATCATTTTACCTGTGATGGGCAAGAAGGAATTCATTAACGGCAGGTGTTGTATATCCATTAATTATTTTTACGGTGGGATGCCAGGCTGCATCTCTCTCTCTCTCTCTCTCTCTCTCTCTCTCTCTCTCTCTCTCTCTCTCTCTCTCTCAAGTAATTTGTAAATGGCAGGAGGAAAAAACATGATATATAGGAAAGGAAAAAAAAAAAAAAAATAAATAACACTTGACGAAATAAAGCTGTTTTTGTAAAGAATTTGATAAATGGGATATTTTTATCAGCATACATCATCCACACTATTGTTAGTCTATATACACAATTACGCATGTATCTAAGTATTTCCTCTATGAAGTATGGGGGGTGTTAAAGGATTCAGGGCAGCAGTACTTTATTATGTACCGTTCAAATAGGAATTTATCGTAGTTTTGCATCGAGCACACAAATCACGTATATCTATTATATGCTTTATTTTTCTCGATAATTTTATATGACAAACCCTACGACAAAATGACTTTATTAAAACTGGTTAGATAATACATATGTACACGCGTGAAATATATTATTACTAACGGTGACAGTATTTATTATTCTAATTATTTTTCACTGGTTCGTAAAATTGAAGATAACGTACAGTACATGCATTGGAAGACGTCTAATAACATGTAAGAGGATGCAAAAGCTAAGCGCACTTATGAACTCATGTAGTAGAACGGAATTATAACTTCGACAATGTTTTATTAGTTGTTAATGTAAACTTTCCCAAGGCTCCTTTTATATAAATGCGATCAGGATGCACATTCCAAGGGCTGCTCGTTATCGCAATGGAGGTAGTACGTGACAGACGAAATCTAAACGAAGAAAACTCTGGACTGCTAAAGAACAAACCGTCTCCTTCCCCTGCTATTTGGAAGACGCAATCAGGGCCCCTAATAAAATAATGGAAGAAACGTATTAAAGTCTTCTGGCTTGCTATCAAACGCATCAATATCCCTACTGAATCCCCCCCCCTTTGGAGTCTCCTACCTCCCCCTCCAATAAACCCTCCCACCTGCATTGCAATTTCGCTGCCAACTATGCGATAGCGGTAGACTTAAATGAAGACTTTAAATGATGAACGATTACTTACGTAACTGAACGTTAACTTTAGCAGCTGGATAACGAGTGATTCCGGGGAGACTCCTCCATTATTTCTGTTGATG
>NC_089791.1:19458387-19478387 GCF_040412425.1 Macrobrachium rosenbergii
CAAGGGAATTTTACCCACTCGTAGTTGAGATGAATAATGATGATAGCACTGACGATCATGGAGACACGCCCACCATTAATAATAATAGTAATGAAATTATGCTCACTATCCATAAATATAACAGTAAACAACCATTACAATAACAAAAATAACAACAATAACAAGAACAGTATGCAATATAAATTAAGATGATTAAGAACAGATCATACTTGAGATGAATAATGATGATAATACTGACAGCCGTGGAGACGCATCCACCATTAATAATAATAACAGCAATGAAATTACCACCGCTATCCATAAATATTACAATAACAAAAATAACAACAATAACAACGAACAGTATGCAATATCAATTAAGACGATCACGAACAGAATACTAAACAACGATTCTGAAAAGCAAACATGACTTCATATAAATCACAACCACCCCCCTCCCCTGTTTCAACGCCCGCCCCACCCAAACCCCTCAAAAAAAAAAAAAAAAAAAAAAAAAAAAAAAAAAAAAAAGAAAAAAGACACTGCAAGGAAATAAACTTGACTAAAAGAGTGACTGTTCGGCACGAACCATCCTCATCGAAAGCCGACTTTGAAGAAATACGACTCTGCGCAATCATCATAAATTAGCAGGAGGCAAAAGCACTCCCGGCAGAGCTCAATTACACTTTTGGAAGCGACGCCGAGTGTCAGGGGACACGGCTGGGAGGAAACGCGACCACGATCACGACACGACCCGATAATTTACAATTATCATTATTATTATTAAAAATTAGCAAATGCTCGCATGGAACAATTAAATTACAAAGCAAGCCTCCACAGAGCCGAATGCCCTTGTGTGATAAAAAGAAAAGAAAGAAGACATACGATAATAAACGTCAAAATAAAGCCACTCAAATATCATCATCATCATCATTATTATTATCATTATTCAAAATCAGCAAATACTCATATGAAACAATTAAACTGCAAAGCAAGTTCCCACAAAGCAATAAGCCCTTATGTGATAAAAGAATGGAAGAAAAACATAAACGAAATAAACGAAAGAATAAAAAGTAATTCAGTTGTCTGGAAATATTTCACGAGACAGTAAGGAGACGAAGTTAACAATTATATCAAACGGCAAAGCTCAAAACACGAGTATGAAAAATCATTATCATGACAACGAGAACTAAGCACTTAAGCAATGATACTCAGTCATAAAAGAAAGGCAGCAGGACATAAAAACCTTTTAAAGTAAGTCTAAACAAAAGTACCATAATTTACCGGACCAAAAATGTCAAGTAAACAAGCATCTATTTTAAGAGTTCTCAGTCGCGCCATATACAACTGTACACCAGCTAACAGCTGGAAATTTCTTTATGACTAACGAAAATAAAAATGACAGCGCTGAGTATCTAACTCCTCTACTAATGCGAGCTAAGAACCTGAGAAAACTTAAAAAAAAAAAAATATTTCATGATTAGGAGCAAGAATGATTAAAACAAGAACTATTCAATTGTGATGGGTTTTTTAACCAATACTACTTAAGGAGACGAAACGGCAGTGCATTAACGAAATATAAACACCAACTGAAAAAAGTAAATGACATGGCGAGAAGAAATAAGGTTTAATGCAGAATTATCAGTATATATCAAGTTAAAAAAGGTTAATAACTGTAACGTCAAAACCAACGAAGCAAAAATAAGTATAACCCCTAATTTACAATTGCGTTTCCTGCATACACCGTCTCTGCTTAACCATAATTCAAGGGTGCTATGATAAAAGCTACTGTATTCAGATAATTATTTCACTGAATTCCGTTTGAATACTTCAAAAATTCAGAAAAAAACGCATGATTTTACTGCCTATTTTTCATGCAAAGTGATTTTCTAGAATACCGAAGGAAAATCTTTCCGAACTAAATTGTTTCCGTTAATACAGATGCAATGTCCAACAATAGTTCTCAAGTCTGGAATTTAAAGTAGTAAATACATAAATTATTTATTACACAAAATCATATATATATGTTATATATATATAAATCATATATATATATATATATATATATATATATATATATATATATATATATATATATATATATATATATATATATATATATATATATGTATATATATATATGCTGTGTGTGTGTGTGTGTGTGTGTGTGTGTGTGTGTGCGATGTGACTATAACCTGCAGCATCTTTTCCAAATCAAAGACGAAACGCCGTAATTAAGCCACAGAGCAGAGCAGCGGAGGGCAAGGCCCGGGCCATCTAATATCTCTTTCTTCTCTCCTCGCCGTAAAAGTGGCCGAAGAGCGCGCCGAAGGCGGCAGGAACAGCAGCAGCAGCAGCAGCAGGAGAAGTATATTTATTAGAGCAAAAGCGTCAACAACGAGAGCATCTGTGTGCCAACAGCCAATTGCACACTCGGCAGATGATGCATAGGCACCGCGAGATATGGGCCATGCAAAAACACCCTCTTGCATGCCTCTCATGCCTTGACACTTTGCATCAACACACTCTAGTCACTTACACGCTTATCAACACGCGTGTAAACACATACATGATCTCTCTCTCTCTCTCTCTCTCTCCCCTGTATAAACTTCTCCGTCGGTTGAGACCTTTTCCGGACATCAGCGCTTGTCCTTTCTTAGGCAACTTCCAATACTATCAATTATTAAGTAATAATATTGAAGCACCTTTGCCATTATCAATCACTTCGCTGCCACCTTTATGTGTTCTGCAGAAGCTATTATTATTATTATTATTATTAGCTACGGCAAATTGGGTGTATCCATTTATTGTTAAAACTCTCCTTCTCGTGCATCTGAATTTTGTTCCTACACTATCAACCTGTATATCCTCCTGAGCTGAAATGAAGGATTTCACTATTATTTCTACTATCCTTAGTACTGTTATTATTGGCCCTTATTTACCGTGAGATGCACAGTAAGATTACGAGAAAAAAAGGAAACTAGCAAATCAAAACCTCACCTTTTTATTCAAGGCAGAAATTTCCCGCAAGAGAAGAGAAAGCGACCAAGTTCGACCTTAACGTAACCCAGCGAAAGCATTGTCGCTATTGGTAAACACATCGACATTCTCCAATGACACGCACCCAATCTTGCTTTAGTGTTGTTAATGGCACGACACGGCGTTCGGGTGTCACCACACACATCGCCCGTTGCCCGACAGACCACTTCAGTAGGAGAGAGAGAGAGAGAGACGGGAGTACATTAAGGACGAAAATCCCCAGCTTAGTGCACGCAACCGCCGGCCATACTTGCCGGTTAATTAGGGGGTCGGAAGTGGCGCCTGTGTTGGACTAAGGTGTCAGACAGTGCCGATAATGAGAGAGGGAGAGAGGGAGAGAGAGAAGGAGAGTGAGTGAGTGAGTGAGTGAGTGAGTGAGAAAGATAGAGAGAGCTCGGTGCCAAAATGGCGAGGAGAAGGTTTGCTTGGGGAGTTTGGCACCAAGTAATGGGAGAAAAAAAATATGGGTGGAAAGTGAAAAGTAGATGAGGGGGGTGGGGAAGGTTATGAATGGAATGACTGAAAAGGTAATTAGGGCTAATAAATAGAAGATAAAAGAGAAAGAAAAAACGTTAACAAATACGCACGAGACAAATACTATAATGAAAGGACTATAAAACGGAAGATGCCAAAAGTAAAAAACCAAATGAAAGGCGAAAGAATAAGTATAGCCTGTAAATATAAGATCCAATAAATTTTCTCTAAATAAAGAAATAAATAAACGGATAAAAAAAATGTGCAGATAAAAATCAACTAGACAAATAAAAAACAAAAGAAAGGAAAGTCATGAGATTATTCTTTTGAGAGAGAGAGAGAGAGAGAGAGAGAGAGAGAGAGAGAGAGAGAGAGAGAGAGACTCCGCAGTCACTCAAGACAGATCTGTGGTGGTAATGTCTTCCTTTACCAACTTTATTAGGGGTTTGCGCCCTGCAACAAAAAGGGAATGTGATCAGTCACAAACTACGTGGTCTTTTCAGCCCAGAATTAAGATGACGGGGTAAGATGAGGTGGAGAGAGACGAGGCAGAGGCGGTGAGAGAAAATGACTGAGGAGAGACAACACCAGATGATAGTAATAAGCAATAAGAAGATGTACGAGCTCCGCAGCAAATGATGAAAGATCATGACGGTCAAGAATAACATTCAATGAGAGGAGGAACCACGAGGGAACACGTACATGTGTGTACGTGTGTACGTGTATGCGGTTTTTTGTTTCCCTGTGCACACCATTTATGTGCATGTGCGTGTATCTGTTTTATTTACAAGCCAAAGCAAGCGCTCTTTATTTCTTAAGGTTACGATTAAGAGTCTTCATTAATTTTACGAAAGGATAATTTGTTCTCATGAAAGCGATATTTAAACAAGGACCATAAAAGTAAGTGAGAGGGAGAGAGGGAGAGAGATTTATACGAGGGCCATAAAAATGTGTGTGCGTGTGTATGAGAGAGAGAGAGAGAGAGAGAGAGAGAGAGAGAGAGAGGAGCCACAAAAAAATATGTGTCCGTGTGTATGAGAGAGAGAGAGAGAGAGGAGAGAGAGAGATTTGTACAAGGGCCATAAAAATATGTGTATGAGAGAGAGAGAGAGAGAGAGAGAGAGAGAGAGAGAGAGAGAGAGAGAGAGAGAGAGAGAGAGAGAGAAATATCGCTTGGAAGGAACATCAAAAGGAAACTAATGAATTGGGGCTATTTCGTGTATATTACCCCAGGGGGGAAAAACGAATCTAGCTCGCGTGATGATTATCATCATCATCATCATCATCATCACAAACAAAAGAGCCATTTCGGGAGGACATCACGAGGCTTCTCCTCTGACAGCTACATTAAACAGTCACAGTAAACAAAGACACATGACTCTGAACATCACAACAGAGATTTCAAAGTAACCATCCCCCCAGAGACAACTTACTTAACGAAAATGGCTCTTGATATTAATAATAATAATAATAATAAAAAAGAACGAGCGTTTAAAAATGGAACGCACAGGGGAAAGGGATGGGGGAAGGAAGTCAGTTTCGCGGGACGGAGGAAGAAGAGAGCGATTCAAGAAGGCTGAACATGATATATTTGTAGTGGCGGGCGCAGCGGAGCGTCAGAGATAACAACAAAAAGGCGATACGAAAAAGATTATTAATCTCGGAAATTTAGAAACGTGGGCATGTTGGGTTGAGCTCTTTTTGGTTGGTGGCTTGCTTTGCGTACGGAAATAAACTGGCCCTTGCTAGCTGGCCCTTATCCCCCTCACCCCCCCCTTTCCTCGTCTCACAAAGGGCATGACCCTCCCAGGTACCCCGCCCCTCCCACTCCTTCCCCAACCCCCCATTATCTTGACGGCGGGGGTGGCGTGTGTAGAGAAACGCTCATGTCAATGTGGATGCATCTGATAATGTCAAGGGCCTTTAGGTAAATTCCCTGGCAGGTCTCAGGACATCTCACGAATGTGAGAGTAAATTTAGTCGACTTGAATAAGAACTGCATAATGCTTGCATAATACGTCAAAGACCCGAACTCGAAAATAAACACAAGGAACTTGCCGTGAGGCGAAAGAAGACTGGGAAAGAAGAGATGAGGAACAATCTTAAAGGGAACAGAGAGACAATGAAATGATTTAAGATCACTATATCAAAGGCCATTCCACGCTCAAATGTATGCACATAATATATACTGGATAAATGAAAGGTATGAATAAATTACATGCGCAGACGCCATCTCTCCTCTTCCAGGATTAGAATGATGCTCTGATTCTAATCAAAAACATTTTCCATCTGTTCTATTTGAAGCATAATTTTTTGATAGTTTTATATTCAAATCATAAGTTTTTGATATTTTTATATTTAAATCATAAGCTTTCTGATAATTTTATATTTAAATCGTAAGTTTTTGATAATTTATATTTAAATCATAAGTTTTTTTATATTTAAATCAAATTTCTGAGAGTTTTATATCAAATGAAAGTTAGAAACACAATCTCTCTCGCGTAAAACATCCCATGGTAATAAAATAATCGTTTGGGGTAGGCTACAAATTACGAAAACACCCGTTTGAAAATGGGAACTCAAAAAGAGCACTGATAAGATGCACTCTAAGATCTCAACACAAAGGTTTAAATTATACGGTATATTTACCGTATATTCAGAACGACAGTTTAAAATCCCATTTTTTTTATATGACAAATTCGTTCCAGCAGACATATAAATATATATACTTATATGTCTGCTGGAACGAATATAAGTATATATATTTCTTTGTTCGCCATCCTAATTGTGATATCCCCCAATACATAACTATAATCATTTGCCTATCGTTTCAGATGAATAATTTATTGTTGTTATAAGTGATCTAAATATACAAATGACAGGCTTCTTTACAATTTAAGGTAACTCCACTGAAACGAAAGCAAGCAACAACAAATACCCCACATAATAAAATATACAGACAACAGAACAACATAGGGAGTTCAAGTATAACTGTAAGGAGAAACAATCCTTCTTACTTTTTTTCTAACGAAAGTACCAAGGAATAAACCGGATGTCCTTCCGTATCAAGGCGACAAATAGCGCAGCAAGCTGCTGCACCCTGCAATTTGGCAGAACGAAAGGACGTCTCCTAAAACTGAAGAGGAAAGTTTACCATCTAGCCGCCCTTCAGCCGACTGCTGCGTCCATAAAAGCAAACGCGCCGGGACTTCGGAACCTCTTCCTGCCTCCTCGGCATTCATAGCAGCCGCCGCCGTCGTCGTCGTCAGAGACTCGTCAAAGACTCCTCTCACAGAAACATCATCAAGGGTCATCATGTATCATCACGTATCATCATCGACTATCATACTCCTGACCCACTAATGAAGACGACGGGAAGCTATAGATCAACAAGCAGTCTATAATCACGTCACGGTCGATCATTTAATCGTCTTCATCAGAGAGAGAGAGAGAGAGAGAGAGACTCAATATTCCTTCATTTGCCGGATGTCGACCATCACCGTCTACGAACAGGGCTTTAAGGAGGAAACTACAGGCGCTGGGGACGGTATGATGAGAAAATATGGGGCTAATCGACCGGTACAACATTAAGGTAACTAGGGGCAGAGAGAGAGAGAGAGAGAGAGAGAGAGAGAGAGAGAGAGAGAGAGAGATTGATTTACTACAATACTAATACCCATTCACGAATAAACTTTCAACTAAGTGAAAAACAGGTCATAGGTAAAATATATAAACGAATCATCGCCTTTTGAATTTTCTCAGACAAAATTCTTGATAACAATCAAAGAACGATAAGGTCCATCCAACTAAACACCGCTTCACGATAAATTACCTTATTTCACCCAGGACACGTGAGCTCTTTATGCTAATTTACAGGAACTACCAATAAGCCATGACGGCCCAGCCAAGAGGAGGAGGAGGAGGAGGAGGAGGAGGAGGAGGCGGGAGCCACTCTTTCCCTTCGCGCTCTTAATAAAACATCAGGGGAATGAAGGACGGAAGAGGGAAAACTCTTACGCGTCATGGCATCACATCATGTTAGCCTTCACTCCAGGTAGCAATTAAGGCTAATTTACCTTGGCGGGCGAAACAGGCTAAACATCGCCCGCCTTTGCTCGTTCTCGGAACGGAGAAGGCGAAAAATACCTCGGCATTTTCTCATCGCCGAAGAACTGGCTGACATGTTAATGTGTGAAAGACGAGTCACAGGAATTTCGAAAGATGAATCAGAGCAGAAATAAAAAGAAAAAAATAAAAATATAAAAGTTATCTAAACATGGAAAAAATTATGTAAACAAACTACACAACCCACGCACGCAAAACGAACATCACCAATTAAACTGAAATGTCTTGTATAAAAGCATAAAAAACATCAACATAAACACTACGCGAACACTTCTACCGTCTTTACAGCTGTATAATACTCTTCACCGGCTTAGCGTTAGTATTTACTTAGGCTCAGTATCAAAGATGCTAATCCCTATTTATACATACCGGCAAAAGTCAATCGGACATGAAGACATGAGCAATTAAGGTGTCATGTCAGGCGCATGTGATTAAGCATGACAAACGAGACATAACGACAGGCTAATCGCTAGACTGACACTACAAATGCTGACGCCCGCAGGCCTCGTTAAACATTACTCGGATAATTAGTTAAATGGATATCAAAACATTAAATGCTATTTGTCATGCAATAAAGTAGACTTTTTTGCTTACCAGGATACAGCATAAACAAAAAGTTTTTTTTATTCAATTACCTTGTGCAAGATAACCTAAATTGTCCTAAATGTTTGAGCCCAGTTTTTGCTT
Organism: Macrobrachium rosenbergii; assembly: GCF_040412425.1. NCBI lineage: Eukaryota > Metazoa > Arthropoda > Malacostraca > Decapoda > Palaemonidae > Macrobrachium > Macrobrachium rosenbergii. Next base: position 19,466,692 of record NC_089791.1, read on the forward strand.
TAAGAATATTTTTATGGCTTCATGTTTATCTCTTCATTACTTGAAGTTCTTTGAAAGCAAACGCTAAATAAATTTGAAAGTGACTTCTGTTTTATATACTGAGTACATTTAGTATATTTTTGAAGCAGATGAAATTTCATCCTACGTTCAGCACAGGTAATAAATAATTAGGATAAAATTATCAAAATGTGTTTTCATACGCTTTCATCTTGAGTAGAAAAAGGACACTAACACACACACAAACATATATATATATATATATATATATATATATATATATATATATATATATATATATATATATATATATATATATATATATATATATATATATATATATATATATATAATGTAATGAAGGAAAATGCTTTTCACGCCAGCTTAACAGAAGTAATTAAGCGAATTTCAACCGAGCAAGGACTTGCACTATTATAAAATTCGCGAACAAGTGGCCACCACCAGCAAAAACGAAGTGCAAGGGGCTACTTTTTTTTTGTGGAGCGCAAAAGCGCAAGAGTACGCCGCACACAGGACACAGTAGTCAAAACGAGAAGGCAAGGAAACGGAAGAGTTTTAAAACCAACGAGGGGTCATAAAGAGACCAATTAAGACCACAGTCACACACAGTTCGGGCCTCTTCCCAAACACTCCAGCTCTCTCTTACAAGACACCCTCAACAACCATGTGACACGCATTTGACACCGGCAAAACACACTTCCACTTCGCCACTGCGGCACACTCCCTCAATGACAACATAATACTATCCCCCCCTCGCTCCCCTTAACAACCACCCCCCCTTTACCTAGCCAACACCACCGCCGCCTCAATTTTCCTTGAAGCTGATGAAAACGACATCACGGCCTTCGGCGTCTCAAGGTAAGCAATTGGCATTGACTTGCATCCTTTGTTTCACGGGGGCGCGCACGCTCGGAGTCGGGTTCGAAAGACATATTGGTGATATTTGTTAGTCATTGCGTCGAGAGATTCAAAGGCGAATGTTACAAGAATGACGACGATTCCTTTCAAATGCTTCAAGACGGTGTAATGTCATTTATGTTTAACGTACATAGCTGTAAATGTTTTATTTGTGTGTGCGTATGTGGGTGTGTGGAGCGGGCGCGGGGAATGGTTGGGAGGCGAGAATGAGGTCTATTGCAATATCCAATGCGCGAAAAGACATTATCAAAATAGGCACAGCCTCTCACATTGAATTTGTAACGTTCAGACATCAGTTTAAAATGATAAGGACAGCCATAACCCTCAAAGAAAACACACAAATGTAGTTATCAACGCCACTTCTACGTAAATAAGCATATCTGAGACACAGCACCTTCAACCCACGATAATGGAATGACTTCGGCCGAAACAAGCAAGCGGGTTCTCGACGCCCTCCTTCTGCAACGAACAGAATCGCTCATTTAGGCAATTCCTATCCGCAGCCAACATCACCCCCGTCATTTACACGACCTATAACTCTTCCGTCCCTTGCCATCCATCAAGACCCTTCTCCATCCACTCAACTGCCTTTCCTTCTCCCCCTACCCCAAGCCGTCCACCCACCCCACCCTCCAAATCACCACTGTTCCCTTCCCATCCCGTGCTCAGCCCACTCCCACCACTCTATATAGGTCTGGTGTTAGAAGAGCACCACACCACATACATCATGGGTGAGATGTCATCGTAGGGTCTGGTCCACATGTGTGAACTAATAAAGGTCATATTACCGTCACTCAACGAGGGGAGAACGACTCTACAGTACCACATCCTACAATGTGTCTCTTCGCTAAGGATACTATTCCTTATCCATCTCCCCCCGCCCCCAACCCCAACCCACCACGGCCCTCATCCCACCATCCCTTCAATCTCCTTATCACGCACCTTGTAATCTATCTGTTCTTCTTTATCGAACGAGTTTTTTTTTTCTTTATAAAGATCCGTGACTATGTTTCGGAAGGACGCACGGAAAAGCAGCTTGAAACATGCCCACTGTTTGGTCCTGCAACCGCATACAATTCTAAATCATTCAGTCCCTCAACTTCAGCCCATTCCAACAGCTGCTCCTCTCGTATAGAGTTTTTGCTGATCTCAAGACTAATGCATACTCGAAAATCCCTGCCCTTCGTATCACAGCTAGTTGTATTTTTTAGGCAAAAACATAAGAAAACCTTCACTCGAGAATACATTATTAATTGGTTATTATTTCCTTTTCATTTAATGGGCTGATTTTCCAATCGTCTTAAACTCATTTTATTTCTCGATCGCAAATCTGTGCTATGACCCTGATGGGATTTAAGTTTCTTCTGATCTTTAGAAAAGATTTACAATCATTCCAATCAACAATACTCCTCTTCCACTGCTGTGGATATCTGCAAGAATCTCCGAGTCACACACCATAAAAAGAAACGCGAAGAGCAATAGGATTTGACTAATGAAAACCGAATGTGTATTCCCGTAAACTGATATGTTCCGGAATGGCCACACTCGACCTCACAGCGGGAAATCCCCTTAATTAGCATATTCCCCGACAGGTCATTTTTAAACCCTTTCTCACGACGCATTTCTTTTCCATAATTCATTTTTCACTCCTAGTTACGTTCGAGATTTTAATTCCGCTTTTGCCCTGTGAATTCATCGTAGCAATTACGTGACTTAGGTTTAAGGGAGAAATTTATTTCTTAAGACTCTCTCTCTCTGCACTTCCTTCCGAGTTGCTTCAGCTTCCTTGTTTCACACCAAAAAAATTATATTCTAAAAGTAATCATACCCAAATAATTTTATTATATTCAAAAGATTATTTCATTGTATTATATTATATTATAAAAACGCAGTCTGCCACGTAAATACGATACAATCCAGTCAAACTCAACATTGCATGACCCCCAAAACCGACCAACTTCCAAAACCCAATCACGATATCGAAGCTTTTTCTCAAATGGCCCGGACCTCCGCGACTTCTTTGTCTTGTTTAAGGGTGCTTACTCTTGCAAGAGGACACAAGAGAGGCCCTCTCCTCCCAAACTTTCTCCCAGCGGTCCAACTCATCTCCAAGTGGGGGGCTCCAACGTGTGAGGATCATTAGGGCTCTCTCTCTCTCTCTCTCTCTCTCTCTCTCTCTCTCTCTCGCCCCGCCAGGAATTGGCTCACTTCCGGGTAAGTTACACTTCTAATGAGATGCTTACAAAGCCGTCTGATTAATGAATTCTAAAGTGGAGTTGAGTTCTCGAATAAACGCTGTTCCCTAATATGCTACGGAAGACTTCTAATCGGGGAACTTGAAACACAAATGGGATTATTTAGCGATCAAGGAATGTTAAATAAACATATTATTGTGACAAACACTGGCACTAACGCAAACAAAATTTGTAGAGAGAGAGAGAGAGAGAGAGAGAGAGAGAGAGAGAGAGAGAGAGAGAGAGAGAGAGAGAGAGAGAGTTCATCTATCTGTTTTATGTCACATTACGAAATCAATCATTACCAGTGCAATTTATTACTTAATTATTGGAATTTTTCTAGCGTCACAATTACTACGGTCACTGACGACATCACAGTTGGAAAAGTTCAGAGAGAGAGATCAACACTTTCTAACAAATGAAAAGCACTTCAGAAGATCCCCTAGCCATTTAAGGGGGTCAGGGTTCGTGAAACCACTGCCGTCCCTTCTCCAATGCAGTAATCAAGGGGCGGATATTGTGATGACAACGTGATAGATAAAGTGACATAATTCACTGTGTGGGAAACCGCCCACCTCACTCCACTGGTTCACACACGTCACCTTGAACCCCACGTACACACACACACACACACATACATATATATATATATATATATATATATATATATATATATATATATATATATATATATAATATATATATATATAATATATATATAATATATATATATATATATATATATATATATATATATATATATATATATATATATATATCTTACTTTGGACTAATATATATATTATATATATTATATATATACACATATATATATATATATATATATATATATATATATATTTATATATATATATATAGGTATATTGTTTTATATCTTACTTTCTATAGGTATATAGTTTTACATACTTTCATGTACGCAACTCGTCTTGAACTCTACGCAATCATTCGCGCACACGCCTGATGTGCGTAACCTCGATCTTTTACGTAAACGTTCACGTCCTTCCATGGGACGATCTTACCTCTACTTACACTTTTACGCAAATTAAAGAAACCGTATTTTCCTTACACGATCTGGATAAGCTGGGGAAATAAAGGTGTCCTCATCATAATCAGTACTTGTATTCATCAAAATCATTGAAAGATTAGTTCAAGCGCTGTAGCAGCAGCAGCAGTAGTATTAGTAGTAGTAATAGTAGTATGGTTTTGCAAAACGTCTTTTAGTTTAAAAGTACATGAGAGAAAAAGATTATTAACAAATACATAGAACACACTGCAAAGCCCTCAAAAATTGAAAAACGAGCAAAAGCATTAATTTAGTGTACATCACCGAAAACAAAATAACAAATATTTAGGGGACAAATAATAAAATTCATAAAAAGTCTGTCACGAGGCAGATCATTCACAACTAATTGTTGCGGGAATGGAACCAAGATGATTTCTGGCAACCCCGAATAAGAAAGCACATTATAATTCATGACATGATTATTGGAATGGACTCACTAACACACTTTCTTACTCGAGTTCATTTCCTGTACCTTTAAGTGTCACTCCGCATGGAATTGCAGTGTTGTTGGCAACGATATATACAATTAGCTGTTAATATTTTTCAGTTTGGCCGAAGGGAGTTCTAACCCGCGGGCTGTTTGAGACTTCCTTTATATTTATTCAAAGGGGAAAAACGTTTCTCAGTCGCCGATAAATTTATAGTTTGTGAACTTTCGAAATTCAGTAGCCGTGCGTGACAATGGCCAATAAATTCAAAAGGAATTCAGAGAGGTCAACCGCAATTTAGCCGGTTGGAACGACGTTTATGAAATATATGGTAATAAACTACAAAAATAACAAATTTAGCCACGAGACAAACCATTGTAAAGAATTTAAGACATTGACTGTTTTATTTTATGCTTTCTTTTATGCTTAAATTTGAGTCAAAGAACACCTTTAAGATTTTTGTGAAAAACAAACTTACCATGGAAAAATATTCAAAATCTTATAAACCCCATCAGTTCATTCAGATTTTCATTAAATGACTTTTACTCTGCCTAAAATACAGACATAATTCAGTCAATAACTGTAGGTTTCATTAAATGTTATTCTTGGGGAATCCTAATTAAAATAGGCATTCTCCTCTTGACTGACAGTTGACGCACAGAGTCCTCTGGGAAATATAATATAAAATTTATTCTCCAGCCGTGCTCAAGGTCATACTAAAACGGGTATTGCCGATAATTTCCACACCCTACCGTAATTTTGACATAGCATAAAAACATATAAATAACGATGTATTTGATTTCACGATATGGCAACATCTTAACACAGAATGTAGGAACACCTAAGATACGTTGGAAATAGTATTAAAAACTCCAATAATAATAATAATAATAATAATAATAATAATAATAATAATAATAATAACTGTGTAATATACACCGACACATGATTAATGTTTGTGGCGAACTCAGATATTGATGAATATACTGATATCTATCAGATTAAGATGGAAATGATCTTCATAAGATTGGGACCCTGATGTCGGGAGTACTTGGGGAGCACTACAAAGGATTTTTGCAATTTCTTCTTCTGCCTGCATTTCACTTATTGTCAACTGTGAACTGAAGGCACTTTACAGTCTCTGGATGGCTATCAATCTAATTCTATTGCTTATGACGCTTCCGATATTCTTTGAATCATGAAGGTGATGGAAAAAGTGGTTGCGACATCCAGTTGAATATACATATCTATCAATCAACTGGTTCCCTCTAAAACACACATGTATTCTGACATCATAAATAACAATTTTAAGAATTATAGTCGCATTTAAACAAATGTTCGGTATCATGAAGAAAAAACAGATATATCAGTGCTTATGTACTATACAGTCCTATATATTATAGTATATATATATATATATATATATATATATATATATATATATATATATATATATATATATATATATATATATATATATATTATATATAAATCTATGTACATACACACACACACACACACATATATATAGAGATAGATAGATAGTTAGAGATATAGATATAGTATCCACCAAATTAAAAAACTCAGGAAAAAAAAAAAAAAAGAAGAATGAAGAGATTCATGATGAGGTCATTCCTCGGGGTCACCAAAGGTCGCGGCTAACGTCCGGGGGGGCGGTCCTTGGCGGCCGCGGCGGTTCCTCTTATGCTTCGAGGGGAACCTGGCTCGGGATCAACTCGGGTCAGCGGGCACGTCAAGCGAACTGCGCATGCGTACAAACCGCGTCTTTGTTAACGCAGCCACAACACTTCGTTCACACTCCTCTCATTTCTGGGAGTCTATAATACATCATTGCGCGGTTCTGCCTGACTCGTGAAAAAATTAAAAGAAAAGGAGAAGAAAGCCTCAATGGAAACTTCGAAAGGCGAGATGAGAAAACTCGCTTTTGCTATTTCTGAGATTTTAGGAATGTAAATATACGACGACTTTCCCAGGCACAGTGATCTCGCAGATACGAAAACACGGATTCGTATTCCATTACTTTCCATCATCATGAAGAAAACGATTCCCATTGTAAAGTTCTTACCGATCTCACAGATGCGAAAACACGGACTGATTTGCATTACTTCCATCATCATGAAGAGAATGATTTTCATTGTATATAGTTTTTACCTATCTCACAGATATGAAAACACCTACTAATATTGCATTACCTTCCATCATCATGAAGAGAATGATTTCCATTGTACACAGTTCTTACCGATCACAACAGATACGAAAACACGAACTGATTTGCACTAGTTTCCATCATCATGAAGAGAGTAATTTTCACTATGCAGTTCCTATGATCTCTCTCGAAACCTGAATTTCACGAAATTTAAGAAAGATTTTTGTCTGATAATTTCAAGGCATGAAATTGAAGTTTCAGTATTTTTCTCACAGAAATATTTGCTATTGCAGACTGTCAAGCGTATGACCTATCATACAAAGAAAAAATGTTCAGGATTTCTATTCTTATAATTTCACAAAATTCTAAAATCCTGGCTTGTGGAATTATAAATGGGCACTTGTGACACCACAATATTACAAATAACTGCGTATCTTTGAGATTTTGAAAAAAATTATACGAAAAATTCGGCAAAAATACAAAAAAATAGTCTGCAACTCGGATCTTCTTAAGCAGATTTTATTTCTACTGCATCCCGTTATTAGGAAATAATGCATCGTTTGTCTGACAGACTAAGCCCTTAAATTTGTGTGTAGATACTGCAGTACTTCTCGTTAAAGCTGAATTGAATATAACAAGAGTATTGTGTCGAGAACCTATAAATCTAGCAATCTGAAATCAGTGCATGCTTGCTTACTCTGCCAAGAGTTAAAAGTTGTGTGGAGTATGTTATATATAAAATACATAAAATATTCTATCTTGCAACGTAGCATCCTTCTTTCGGCTATTGCCAAACACTGTACAGAAATCTTCGGATATTTTCAACTTACATTCTCACCTGTATCAAACACCACCAGTCTTATATATACAATATTCTGATAAAGTTTACATTTACAGGCGTTTGTAGATGTGGAAAATTAAGATTAAACTTTTAATTTCGAATCTCGAATAAAAAGATGATTTACCTGTACATTTTGAAAAGTAGCTTATTATAAGAAGTTTTAATCATGGAAAAATTGCGAGACCAACAATGTCTGAAATATTTGCAATTAAATCAAATAACAGAGTTCGCAAAGAAAAATAACACACGAGAGTATTCACAGTATCATAAAATTTTTAACTGTTAAATAGCGTATGCACACAAACACACACACATTATATGTATATATATATATATATATATATATATATATATATATATATATATATATATTTATGTGAAGCCTTCTACTCCTCTTACCTAACGAAAATATTCATACATCGCCATATTACAGCAAAAAAAAAAAAAAATACAGTACGCATATCATGATACTGGTAATCCATGAGAGAGAGAGAGAGAGAGAGAGAGAGAGAGAGAGAGAGAGAGAGAGACTCTCCCCTATGTAAGGGCGGATTAAAGTGGAGAAAAAGAATCCACTTTGGATCCTTATGCGGGTCAAAGGAAGGAAGGAAGAGGTCGCGATTGCTGGGGGTGAGGGGGAGGGGTATGGGGCGAGGGGAGGGCGTATCCGAAGGAATTAGCACTTACAGAGGAGGAGGGGGAGAAGAGATTCGCTATAGTGAGGTGTAGGATGACAGACACAACCCACAACCCTACACACCTGTAACTGATACACCTGCCTACACACCACATGGGGGCTTCCAGACACATGTATGACTTATACTTAACGTCGACTCAAATAAGAACATTAATTACAGGAGTTCCAAATACTCATTCTTCTCTTAATAATCATAAGAATAAGCAATACAATACCTAAGTAATTGCTAAGAATATCGTCAACAAAGGAAATTAATTAAGGACAAAAAAAAAAATTATGGAATAAAACTGTGATGAACATATTCTTCATCCTCATCCGGACCCATCTTAAAATTCTGGATCTGGATCCATCTTCAATATCTAGATCCAGATCCATCTTTAAATCTAATTGAGTTTTTTATTTTTTATTTATCTTCTTTTTTTTGTCTATGGCTAACCCTTCCACAAAAATTCGCTGGGTTACACAGATAACTTTTTGAGATATCTTTTGGAAAAACAGACAATCTGACCGACAGACTCGACTGAATGCACAATATCCGAATAATTCCGTCGGATAATGGCATAATCGTAAAAAAAATAAAAACAGATCACGCAAACAATAAAAGCTTTGCACAGACTACATTCATGAGAAAAATAAAAAAAATAAAAATAAAAATGAAAGTCCTAACCAAAGATAATGGATAATCAAAGGTTAAAAAAGACGAAAGAAAACTCGAAGCGAAATTGGTCAAAAACTTACCATCTATGTACGGCTGAAGGTCAGCCGAGGTGAGGGTGGAGGATGGGACTAGGTGAGGGTCACTTAATCGGGTGGCTGCTAACCCACTCATTCCGAGATAGTCTGTGCCCGCGACGGATAAACCTGCAAAAAATGAAACGAAAGGATTAATAAGAAATAAGAAATAAATCTTCCAGACGGCGAAATAACCTGTTTGAAAAACACAGTAATTTGACACCAAACTCAATATATAAATGTGTTAAATAAAAAAATTATATATACACACACACACACACACATATATATATATATATATATATATGTATGCATATAATGTATAAATGTAGTTGGCTTACAAACAAACAAAAATATAAACTATAAAATATAAATATTATGCATATTGATGTACAATAATCTGTTTCATGAAATGAAAAAGATATAGCTGTCTTAACTGCGCCTGCCTTGTGTATATGTTTCCGACCAGGTGAGACTTAAGAAAGGATAAAAAAATCAAACCCCTTCAACTTACACGCAAACGTCAAACTCATCATCCTCCGGCAGGGTCAAACTATCAAACGACGTGACCTGGGGACAAAAAGAGGCTTCTTCGGAGATCGGGGACAGAAAATCAGCCTCCTCTCTATGACCAACCAAGGCCGCCCCTTCTATTTCAGACCTTTATATGGGACTCTCTTGATGTTTTTTTTTTTCCCCTTTCCTTTCCTCCACACCTTTGGCACACAGCCATGCGTGCTTACATCCTTTTAAACGCACATTTGCCCCCTTTAAGTACGGGCGTGATTTAAAAGCGTCATAATTTAGACAAGATAAAAAAAAAATTATAGTTTTTGCCACCAGTATGGCAGAGCGATACTCATCCCATCGTCACGTATTTATCGGTCTGCGAAGCGTTTCGGCCCATTGACAAAAATAACACTTCATATAATTCTATCTTTAATTCGGTTTTTGGAATCAATAATAGTATACTATAATGCCCACCAATCAGTGGCAATCAATTATACTAGTATCAACTGTCGGTTTCACATTTTACAGACGCAAAGTTATATTTAACACCTTAATTACTTTAGTTTTCATTTCCTTCAAAACTGATATGTGTTTCTGATTTTCAATCCCGACGTATATATGCCATGTCAATCCAGTGATGAACCGGGACAAGAAGCGAAACGTTCGGAGCAACATATCATGTGCTGCGAGTCTTGGCTCCTCGACACGCGAAGAAGAAACACATCCGATGGGGTAAATCGCGATAAGCGATACCAGATTACCCACAACACGCTACCACTTCCAAAACACACACGATCGAACCACTCCCACGAAATCACAGCTACCGCCCACTACACGGGAGATGTGACGACCGAGCCACACCTCAGGCCGCTGCAAATACCACCCACAAGTACCACCCACCCACACCACCCACACGCCGCCGAGTTCGACGAGTAACTATCTGTGGCTCCATCAGGTTGCCTTCGAGACCGCGTTGAGAGACTTCGTGAAATATGTCTGCTTACAAGGGCACCAATCAAGTCCCTCTCAGTCGGGCGCACGACGGGTCATTTTCCCATTCGGCAACGCCGGGTAATGGACCTTGTCGATACGCTATCGACAGGATCATCGCCAAGTGGGATGCATCGTTATTACCTCCATAATTCTTCGCTCAAATTGCTGCTTCGAATTAGCTCCTCCGCTGGAAAAAATAATATATAAATAAATATATTCTCTTATCTAAATAGAATTTACGACGGACTGTATTTCTTCTGGGACGTCAAAGATTCCTTTCTTATCTTCATAAATAAACAACGCAGGAAAAGAGATTGTTTGAAGTCCCAGCGGGGAGGCAACAAATAAGCAATCATGGACGATATAAGTGACGCGCGGCTCGGGTTACGGCGCCTATAACAGTTGACAATCGCATTACGCTGAGGGTCGGAAGAGATCGGATTCCTCCGGTGGGTAACACAATCCCCCCACCGACCACGCGAGAAAAAAGAAAGGGAAAAATCCGATCTTAATGAGGGTACTCGAGCTCGGATCTTCCTCCTGCGCCTCTCCCGCCCGCCCGCTGGATTCCCCTGACTTCGAGTCGTGCCTCCATAGCTGTCGGCTGGCATTAGGCAGCTCCTCCTCGGCGGGCAGGAGAGAGAGAGAGAGAGAGAGAGAGAGAGAGAGAGAGAACAAAGCGAAGGACGAGAAAGAAGTGAAATTACTTTATCTGGCCAAAATAAGCGGGTTGGTGCAGTCTTAATTCCACCGCCAAGTTGCCGAGTCATGTATGTAACTAACTATTTTGTAACTGGCGATTTTGGAATAATGGCAGAGTGGCGTAAAGCAGAGCATAAAATTAACAGAGGGCCGAAATTGGGGTTCTGAGAGGCAATGAATGGACTGGATTCTAATCTCGAGGGAGATCGCCCGCTATATAATGCTTTTATATTAAGATATAAAAACTTCATTACATAAAGTGCTACACGCAGCTGCGTCACCTGGGCACCGCAGGAAAGAGACGACCACGAGACTCGGGTTAAAGGGGGGGCACGGAGAGGGCATTCATGGCTATCGTTTCATCGAGATTAT
>NC_089791.1:19483387-19510887 GCF_040412425.1 Macrobrachium rosenbergii
GTGTATCGCTAAGATACCAGCCATTTGAAGCTACTATGGCTGCTAAGTAGTTCAGGCACACACTACGCTATTTGATCTAATTTTGTTAAAATTGGCGTCAAATTTTACGTGGTCATCGGTGCCGGAAAACAATCTCCTTTAATGGTTCAGGATAAAAAAAATATCGGCATGAAAATTTACTCATAATACGTTGGTAGTTAGTACCTAAAATACTGTAAATTCTCTCGAAGGATTTAAGATTAACCACATCCTACTCTATGTCCACAACTCACATGAAAAAGCAATTGATGCTGAATTTTGTTTAATCTTCTGATATTCACACGTTAGTTTACAGCATGCATCAAAGTTTTTAATTAAAGTTTTTAACCACGTCTATTATTTATTACCCCTAATTAAGTTGCAACAACAGACTTCGATACATCTGTTAGTCAAAAAATAAAAGATAACAATTACCGTACTTGAACATCACCATAAATGGACATCATGTGCGGAAACATCATCAAGTGTGTCAAAATTATAATTATCACGTGGAATCTGTTTATTTTCTCATTCCGAAGGTAAAAAAAATAAAAGGTATTTGGTTTTAAGATATCTTTCCAAGGGTTAGCCAATAACTTGATGTAATCTACACTAAATGGAAGTTTGTAATTTTATGCTTGAAAGTCCAAATCTCAAAAACACATTAGAGAGAAGGAAAAGAAGCAAAACAAGAATAAACGAGAGAAGAATACAAATAAAAAAAAAATGCCCCAACCGACCACCTCAACATGCAAGACCCACACCGCTTACATCTCATGCCCAGCATCATCACCAACAAATACAGCAACAACGAAAAAACATCAAAGCAACAACATCAACAATAGAGAGCGCGAGCGGCGGTGATCAAAGGGACGAGGCAGGCAGTTGAGAGAGAGAGAGAGAGAGAGAGAGAGAGAGAGAGAGAGAGAGAGAGAGAGAGAGAGAGAGAGGAATGAATTCAGATCAGACAAATATTCATAAGTGTTCCGAATCAATTAACGTGTTCGGTCGTCGTCGTCGTCGTCGTCGAAGGAGGAGGAGGAGAGAGGACGACGCCGAGAAGAGGAGGAGGAGGAGGAGGAGGAGGAGGAGGAGGAGGAGAGAGGACGACGCCGAGAAGAGGAGGAGGAGGAGGAGGAGGAGGAGGAGGAGGAGGAGGAGAGAGGACGACGACGAGAGGAGGAAGAAGAGGAGGAGGACGAGGAGGAGAGAGGACGAGGAGGAGAGAGGACGAGGACGAGAAGAGAGAGCAGAAGCAAAGAGGAGGACGACGACAGGGAGGAGGAGGAGGAGGAGGAGGAGGAGGAGGATCTCTACTTCAATTGTCTCCAGTTGAGTGGAAGTGCGTCTACCACCCCTGTCGATAGCGCTTGCAGGTTATGCATACTCAATTAGCCCCCCAACAAGCCCCGGCCAATTCATCTCGCTGACACACTCGAATTCTCACTTGTTTAATTAATGGATTCTTACGAGTTGACCAATAGATTCATTCGGCAGAGAGAGAGAGAGAGAGAGAGAGAGAGAGAGAGAGAGAGAGAGAGAGAGAGAGAGAGAGAGAGAAAACTGATGATGTTATTGTTGTGTACATTTTCATACATACAAGTAAATGTATAACGATTATTACAGTAATGCATAGTTATTTAAAGATGTTTACAAACTGTTGTCATTCGTAATGATTATATTTCCTGCACCACTGTAAAATCTTATTCGTGAATAAATAACTGACAGTTTTCTTCAGTAAGTATTTATTTTAACCTGGATCAAGTAAATTACACAGGGCTCAATTTAAACACGACGATAGGAATGAAGACATTGTGCAATGCACATTTGACCAAAGAATTAAATACGGAAATGATTCTTGATGCCGAATCACTCAGAATTAAGCATCAAATCATCATAACCATATTTCAAGACATTTTCCTTTGCAGGTCAGATAAAAAAACGCCGAAATCAATTCGGCAGTCCTCGGCAACCATCTTAATAATACCCAAAGGCCTCTAATTCGAGAGCTCAAGAACTTACAGCCACCAAACGAATCTAGGTGTATCTCCAAACCATCATGATTAATTTCAAACCCGAGCAAAGCCGATCTTCCGCCGTTAAATATTGCGATGCCAACACTTGATACGGGGATCCCCACCCCCTTACCCTGGGTTGTAAGATGCCAGGTATCGGGCAGAAGACAACAACATCCTTCTCCTCCGGCATCCACAGACGTATCACTCCCTGAATCCCGACTTCTTCGGGCCCTTGTTGTTTTGGCTACTGTTGCCTTTGTCCTGGGACCGACGCCGCGCTTTTTTCCCTTCTGTTGTTTTCTTCGCCTCTGCTGTGGCGTCGTTTTTGCTCGGGGGAGGGCAAGAGAGTTGTATAATGTCAGGGGGATAATGGGGGTCGTTTTCTTTTCGAAGTTGGACTTTTGTGGTGTAGTCGCGGTGCCGTGTAACACTGGAGGAAACAAGGGTGTTTGTTTGCCGTCTTACCAAACGCCCACTCCCCACCCTCTTTTTTTTTTTTTTTTCTAAAGCATCCTGGGAATATTAAATTTCGGCTATCTCGTTTTGCTCACCATAAAAGCATCACGGTTTATGATTAAATGACGGACTGGACTAAGTAAATCAACTCACTGATGCAGCTTGTCTTTATAATAATGTTATTATATTACCTTCGTCACTATCATTTATATACTTGAAGATTTGATATGGTACTCTTCTTGCATTTTAATATATTTGATCTATTTATTTATTATTTTTTTTATTTTATAATAAGTAGGATCTCTTCTTTCTGTATTTCCCTTTACGTCCTCTTACTTCTTCCTAATGAACACCTTAATATTCTTTAGAAGCTTGAATTTCAAGTCAATGGCCCCTGTGGGCTTGTTCCATATGGAGAGGTTTCATTTACTGAATAATAATAATAATAATAATAATAATAATAATAATAATAATAATAATAATAAGCTTTCTCCAGTTAATTGTGTTCATTCTGTAATGAAGTTACGTAGAGAGTGTAACAATTCTATATAAAGAGAAAGGAAATGAAGACTTGGAAAGCGCTGGATAGACACGATGAATGAAGCGTTAGCAAGGGAGGGGCATATGATATCCAGGAATTCCTGTAGCATGTGTATGTATTGGGGATGGGTGTTTCAACACACTGTTGATGAGTCTTCTGGGTGGATGTATGAGGCAGCTATGATGTTGCGGGAGCTTTCTGCTTGGAGGTTCAGTCCCTGTTCTAGTTATTTCTTTGGATCAATCCCTGGTTAGAGAAACAGTTATCTTGAAAATTATAGAAACAGCTATATCTTGAAAATTAAATATATATACAGTATGTATATATATATATATATATATATATATATATATATATATATATATGTGTGTGTGTGTGTGTGTGTGTGTGTGTGTGTGTGTGTGTGTGTGTGTGTGTGTGTGTAGAAATAATCAACACACATTCACGTGTGGAACAGAAATAAATTTCTGACTCCCATCAGGATCGAACCCAGATCTTTCAATTGAAAGGCAAGGGGGCTGCCCACTAGGTCATACAAGTCATAAAAGAAGTGGCAACTGCTTGCATACCAGCGTGTTTTCCCCAACTTCCCGACTCAGCAATGACCCAACTGACAGCATTTCATTAGAATTATCCCTTCTGAGTGAATGAGACAAATAATCAACACACAATCACGTGTGGAACAGAAATAAATTTTTGACTCACATCAGGATCGAACCCAGGTCTTTCAATTGATTATTTCTATCTTATTCACTCAGAAGGGATAATTCGAATGAAACGCTGTCAGTTGGGTCATTGCTGAGTCGGGAAGTTGGGGGAAAACACGCTGGTATGCAAGCAGTTAGCTTGCCCAGGTAATTCTTTGGGTGCAGCTGCCCTCAGGTTCCAACTTATTTTATGACTTGTATGGCCTAGTGGGCAGCGCCCTTGCCTTTCAATTGAAAGACCTGGGTGAGTGCAGATGCCCTCAGGTTCCAAGTTCTTTTATGACTTGTATGGCCTAGTGGGCAGCGCCCTTGCCTTTCAATTGAAAGACCTGGGTTCAACCTGGTGTGAATCAGAAATTTATATATATATATATATATATATATATATATATATATATATATATATATATATATATATATATATATATATATATGTGTGTGTGTGTGTGTGTGTGTTGTGTGTGTGTGTCTATTTATATTTACGTCGTTTATTATAATTCAATGAAATTGTGAAGCAATACACAGCAAACGACAGAACTGGTTAACATGAAGAACACTCGGAGGTTCATAAAGGACTCAACTACACAGAAGTAGCTGCAGGTGGGACAGACAGGGAGGGGCGTGGCCGTCATAGGCGTTATTACTTTTGATTGATGGGCATGAGGAGGTGGGCGGATGGGCGAGGGGCACTGGATAAGCTTATCATTCATCAGCGGGGTAGAGTGATTGTGCCATGGAGTGCCATGGTCACGGCACCTGACCTCTGGCACGGAAGCAGAGAGTGGGCGGGGGTCATCTCACCCTGTTTATTGTCTAACCCGTTGATATCATTTGCTCGTCCAGGTCATTACAGAGGCTTCCTGACAGGCCTTTTCCGAATGAAATTCGTCAGCGAATGACGTCTGTACTCAGGAAGGTCGTTAACCACAAAACAATGACTGATTGATTGATTGATTGACTTTGTAATCTGGTATCGCAAATACTGATGATAGGTGATCTAGCTACTATTCTCATTTCCGAAACTAAGCAATATTAATGACAAGCGAAATTAATTACTCTAACTTGCTTAATCTTACAACAAACGTTGGTGATTTTAATAATATATTACCCATCCAGTAAAATCTTAAGTTCACCATACTCATATTAATTTTCTCTCGTTGATTTTGTAATTCCTAGATACTATTTAAGCGTGTTCAGACGAAAAAAAAAAAAATACTAATATTCCTTTAAAAAATACTGCGCTGAAGTATGGTAATCAATGACTGTTTTAGGAATGATTATGACTTATACTAATATAACTTGTTTCACATAATATAATATATAATATAATATAATATAATATAATATAATATAATATAATATAATATAATATAAAATAAAACAACGACACTTATTTCCAAATGACTTTCTCCTAAAATTTTACTGATTCATTGGTTAACCACTGTCTCATGCTTTTTCCTCTCCTAACATTTAATCCTATGAATATTTTTTTATTTTGTTTATTTATTACAATTTCTTTGTTTCTTTACCTCCGTTATACTGGTCACTATTAACGACTCGTGCTCGCTTGCAAATAAACCCTCTTTTCTCATAATACAGTTGTCACCTTTTTTCTTTGTTCCTCGTAACCACGTCCCCTTCTGACATCTGCATACCAATGCAATCTTCCCTTACCAATTATCCGAGCCTTTCTTCTCCCTAACTCTTTCACTCCCTCTTTCTCTCTCCCATACCCCACCATTCTCTCCCTCTTTCTCTCTCCGTCTCGTCTCAAGAATTCCTCGCATCCCTCCTCTTTCCATCCCCCGGCTTCCCCTTCCCCTGGGTCCCCGACCCCTGAGATTCTCCGTCCACTCGCCCCTGGCCCCTGCAGTTAAAAGCCTGCAGCAGTATACATGAAGCTCTTCCACAACAGCTGGGGAGCGGCCAGCTCTGATAACCTTCACTGCAGGCTGTCGGCACCTCCCCACCTGCAGGTCAATACGACTCAATGAAGACTTTATAATAATTTCTTAATTTTCTCATATCAAATTCAGGTGTTATTTTACGATATCACATCCTGGAGGTTCGGGAAGGGTTGGCTTCAATGCTCAATTACTTCGCGTTTATCACTCGGCGTCCTGTTGGGACGCATTATTCCATTTCGTTTAACGTGTTTATCTCCACTCAGAGCTTAGGCAATGTGATTACGGGGATTCTTTCTTAAATTCGGCAGTTGCGGGGGAGGGCGAAGCCTTTATTCTCTTCTTTTTTTCTATAAGACATTTCTGGCTTTCGGTAAAGATCTTCAGGTAAATGCCCATACATCTTACCATTCAACGTCTTACTACTCTAGACTTGAATCTTGTCAATACAAAAATAGATCCTTTAAGCCACAAGATGGCTCCGATAACGAGGAATACTCACACGACTGACTACTCTATAGGCTAATTTTATCAATAAAATACATTCTTGAAGCCTCAAAATGGTTCAATGCTTTTAAACCGAAAACTGCATACACACATTAACACACACACACACACACACACAAACACATGAAAAATTGCGCGCGAGCAAGCGATCAAACACCAGCCTTTCCATTCTAGACAATTTCCTCCCGTTTTAGATTTTTTTTGTGACGGCCAAATTACCGCTGTTTTGGGTTACCCGCCACAACAAATTGATTTCCAAGGGCCTTCATTACGGTTTTCCGGTGGGTTGACGATGTTGAAGGATTCCTTCAACAGGGATAACGTGTCTGGGTTGGCAAAAAGGATATCGGGAGCGATTTGGTCGACCAGCAAATGACGGAAGGCTCCCTTCCAATAATTAGGTGTCAGACAATCTACCAGAAAGTTTTTTTTTTTTTTTTATTTTTGACAAGAGGTAGCAACAGCTTTCGACGCCATGAATATTACTGAAACAATTCTCGATGGTCATAATTCAGCGTCGGTTATTGACATCACAGTCTTTTAACGTCTCATAAGTTCATTCAGTCGAATGAAGGATATCATTAACCATATATAAAAACCAGTGTTTAGTACATAATTGTGTAAGAGAAATACAGTGAGTATTGTTATTTTCTTAAGTATAAGACATTACCAAGATTTCTTAAGTATAAGATATTATCAAGACATACAGCCTGCACATAAATCCAATTGCTAGACTCTAAAAGCTATTATATCCTTACTTCGTTGAAACTGAGTTATACAAGAAAGCGATCAGATCTAGGACATTCTTGAGTCTGGTAGTAACTTAATATTTAGCCCATATTAAAGTGGGCATTGTTACAAAGCCCATACTACTTTTTTTACTCAATGTGTAATAAATCATTCAAAGCACTGTAAAACAGATTCAAATGGCCAACTGATCTTACTATTTAGGAAGCTGGAAATAAGATAACTGTATGATAAAACGCAATCAAAGTATAATGCTAATTTTGTCACAAGATATAAAACTTAGTTTGCTGTCACTGAGGAAAATCTACACTCTGTAACCGGACTTTTGTCCCTTAGTGTCATGGAGGCTAATAATAATAATAATAATAATAATAATAATAATAATAATAATAATAATAATAATAATAATAATAATAAAATGTCGTTAAAAACGATTGCTATATCGTGCGAATTTTTTTTTATCTTATACTGAGTCTTGTCAATTTTTCTTTCGACTCGCTTCTCTTTCATGTTAATAATAATAATAATAATAATAATAATAATAATAATAATAATAATAATAATAATAATAATACAGTTCCATGGAAAAATTGACAGTAAGTGAATGTACATACCGCAATTTGTTGCACCAACTGCCATAAAAAAAGCCCCTGCCTTAGCCTTGTGGTCCCAGGAGGTAAACATCAACGCACCCTACTGGACCATCACCGAACGCCACAGTGAAAAGTACCTTTTAAGAACGTTCGAATTCTCGCAAGTATTTTTCCATCAAGGACAATCGAAGCGCTGCACTTAACAGCAGAACAGCAGCTAATGGAAGAGCTGTGTGCAGCACTCAGCGGAAGAACAGCATCTAATACCTGGGGACCACTCGGGCGGACAACGCCGAAAATACGATCGCAAATGATCTCCCCTCTCCAATGATCCAATTTCTCAAATGGAGCACCGAGTTGCCAGGTCGACCGCGTCTTTCGGGAGGGACCAGCATTTGCCGACAACTGAGCATTACGCTTTGATCACTAAATTACCCACCTCAAGGACGAGCGGCCCTTCTTTTTTTATCTCTCTCTCTCTCTCTCTCTTGCTACTTTTTTCCCCCCTCATTGACTCGCTCATTCTGAACGATAATAAAAGGGAATTACGTCTATTACAGGCTACTTACGCCCTTTTAACGCGCACTTATCGAACGTTTTTCTAAGCATTACGCGGTGATTTGCATCGTTCGCATGTTATTACGCTTCGTAATGGCTCCTATAACATCAAGGTCCTTCGTCGTTTTCTTTTTTCTTGTCTTACTTTCTAACGAATAAGCTGTTATGGAAATTTCCCTCAGCTGTCGCTGAGCACGATACTGGATAATGAATTCTTATTTTTTTAGACGCTTCGACCATTCCGATTTTAAAGTTTCCTCGTCCTCAGCTTTGGTAAAACTACGCCAAAATTAAAATCGTCCAATTCATATTTATAGAAACCACTGGCCAATCAGCGAGGGTTTCCCCCGACGGCTACGGGCCAATCGGCGCGCTTCTGGATTCACAGTGGGAACTGGAAGGACACTTGAGCCATTGATCGGGTCTTCATCAAACCCAAGTACAATAAAAATGGTGGCAATGATTTTCACCAACGTATCTATTGGGTGGTCTGTTGGGAGAAGGTCGTCTTACATTTAGCTGGGCTGTGGTGTTAACAAGAAGCGAAATGATTTAAGAGTAACCCACAAATGTCACCAGTCTGGACAAGTGTTTCGATAACAAGCATCATGCGAGAGACTCCAAGTTTACGCCAGTTCCAGTCGCATACAGCAAAAATGGCCGGAGGATTCAGAAAACAGGCTCCGTGATCTGTCAACAATGGTATCATTATGAGCGCAGTAAAATCTAAACATTATCACTGTTACCGATTCCAAATTTTGAATCATACCATTCCCACAGAGGAAAAGGTATGCATTGTTATTTTCTATTTTTCGTTTCTAATAACTGACCTCTTCTTTCTGTATTTCCTATTACCTTCTGTTACCTCTTTCAAATGAACCCCATATTCGTGAAAGCATAAATTTCAAGTCAAAGGCCCCTGTGGGCTTGTTCCATATGAATAGGGTTCTTCTTCTGAATAATAATAATAATAATAATAATAATAATAATAATAAACAAAAAAGGGGACCATCTTCTCTTTTAAAGTTTGTTCTCGTTTTTGACTTGACGTTTTCCATCATCAACCCGTTCTGCCTCATTCCAGATAACTCACGATTACGATTTGTTCGTACAGTCGCGTTCATTAGTGACGATACTGTGTACTTTGATTATCGTTCACAAGTGAAAAGAATTATTTTGATTTTTTTATAAACTTATTTTGAATTATAAGAGCAACACAGTACATATATTAATACTATACATAATATAAAATAAAATAAAAATCTTCACTACTGAAAAGTTTGCCTTTCTGGATATTATACACGAAATAAAACGAAACATTCTGAAATGTGAACGATAACATCAGGGCTGGCAACCACACGCAATCTCCCGAAACAATAACAGCACGAGAAAATTCGCACCCTGACTCGAAAGGTTGGCACGCCTGAAAAGCCGCCAAAGCAATGTGCAACTTGTCACGTGACACAGTGGTGGTGCTCCTGCTCAGTATTTAGCCTACTTCTCGCTGACCCGACTTCACGTTGTGATGATGGAGCATCTTGGGCGACTTCAAATAAATCCTGGAGCCAAAAGACAAGAAACCTCATTAGCTATACGGAGAGTCATAATAGAACTGCATAAAAATAATATCCTCCCCATAGAAAGAAATTAGCCGCAAATTAAATATCAGTCGGACAACAGTATTCAGGTGGATCAAACGGTTCAACGAAGAAGAGAACCTCCAGAATCAGCCTAGAAAAGGTCGACCCCGATGCACTACTAGAGAGCAGGATGAACAGATCGTTGCTAAAGTTATCTCACAGCCTATAACAACTGCTGCGAAAGTGAATCAGGAATTAGGTCTTCAAATCTCTAATGTTACGGTGAGAAGGAGATTACACAACCAAGGAATTAATCACCGCAGACCGGCAATCAAACCCTCCTTGTCTCAAAATCACCAAGAGCAACGAGTAGCTTTCGCTCTTCAGTATCTACCGTTTGAGTCAGGATTCTGGGATAACGTTATATGGTGTGATGAGAAGACTTTTGCTAGCGACGATCATGGTATACTCCACTGCTGGCGACCTAATAAAACAAGGTAAGTAAATAATACCAATAGTTTTCATGTAGGCTTAGGCCTATGTGTATCATGAACTTTCTTTACTACACTGATTAAATACCTACAAGGTAAGTAATTAATACCAATAGTTTTCATGTAGGCTTAGGCCTATGTGTAACATGAACTTTTTTACTATATTGATTAAATAACTGCAAGGTAAGTAATTAATACCAATAGTTTTCATGTGGGCTTAGGCCTATGTGTAACATGAACGTTCCTTACTACACTGATTAAATACCAACAAGCTCCTTAAAATATAACTTTTCTTTTTGCTTTCAAGGATAACATTTCAAGCCTATTGGAATTCTAACGAATTACCTATCGAGAGTGAGAAAACAATCTCAATATCAATGTAAATTCCTTATTGCTCATTTTTATTAATAGACTATTGGTGATATTCAGCGTTGATATTTTCTTCGTTTACTTGCGATAACATTTTTTTTTGTGTATCTCAATCTCTAGGTTCAATAAAGAAAATATTCAACCGTCGCGGCGAAGTGGAAGAATTTCTGCAGGATTATGGGGATGGATGGCTGCGTGTGGACCAGGGAACTGATTCCCATCGACGAGCGTTTAACCGGACAGCAATATGTAGAAATTCTGGATGAAGTCCTGATCCCATCAGTGAGGAAACTTCTACTACCGGGTCATTTGCCAGTCTATCTTGTAATGGACAACTCTTCTGTTCATAACTCGAAAGTGGTCAGCGAATGGTTTGCTTGAACAGAACAATGTTATACGTATAGACTGGCCAGCTAAATCTCCTGACCTCAATCCGATAGAAAATCTTTGGGGACAAATGGTAAGGGAATGGGATACTGGGACAATAAAACCAAACCTACACTGATCAAACACTGCCTATCTGTGTGGGAGTCATTAAGACCGAAAGAGGGATGAATAATTATTGTCAAGGTTAGTAGATTCAATGCCAAATAGACTAAGAGCTGTGATTGACAATGATGGAGGTCATACTAAATATTAGACTAATTTTTTGTTATTCATATTTATGTCATAGGTTAATAATGTATTATTTCATCTTTATAAAAAGGAAATTTATTTACTTTTATACCAAAGGAATATTAATTCATATTATACCAAAGGAATATAAATTTACTATTACTTTTTATTCACTATCATAATGTGTAAGACACAGTAGGAAAATTAAATTATTTGACGAACTGTTGTTAACTGTGAGAAAGAGAGACTATTTTTTATGCTTCATATTTCCGTTGTGTTCTTGCGTGATTGCATGAAATATAATTTATATTTAGTTTCTTAGGGCATTTCACGTTTCATAATTCATTAAAATCTTTATGTGAATTATTGTTTCTATTCCTTTTATCCTTTATGATTCAGTTAAATAACAATAGACTTGCATCAATACTTATTATATGCAAGGTAAGTAGGCATTAAGCCTACAATGAACAACTTAATACAAACAAATGTCAAGGACCAATAGGCCTAGTAATGTGATTTAATTCAAAATGAGAGCTTGAATAGTGAAACTATACATAATTAATAACACAAAAGCTTTGCTTTTTGTTATTTTGCTTTTACTTTTTAACTTTTTCTCAAGTAAAAACATAGAGCCCGAAATCACAAGTAAGCCACTACGATAATTAGAAAGATAACGTGTCCCTTTAAATCAGTGACTCCTCAGCAACTAAGCTGCCTGCGGCACCCTCCCCATGCCGTAGTTGCCAGATGTTGCTTTCTATGTTGACAATTTGTCCGAAAATCTAGATTGAGAGTATCGTAAGTTTTGAACGTGACTGTACAATAAGCTGCAGCATCTTCCAAAGAAATATTAGACAGTAAAGCTGATAGGCTGTACCTCAGAGGCGAAATGAGATGATGGCCAGAGGCGCTGGACGCAATCGTAAAACCTGGGTTTGGCGAATTTAATGACAACTTACAATGCAATACGGCGCGCTCGCGAAATACATAAAAAGGAGTAATTAACCAAATGTCATTAACATTATTCAAGAGGAATAATCCTTTTTACTGCCGACATTAAAAAAATACGCCTTCATAAAAATACTACTAAATGTAACCGCATCATATAAAACTGAACATTCAAAACGTTAAAACCACATGTGAAGAGAACCAATGTACTGGAGAAGAGAGAGAGAGAGAGAGAGAGAGAGAGAGAGAGAGAGAGAGAGAGAGAGAGAGAGAGAGAATAAATATGACTTATCCTTTCTATTGCTCTTCATGGAATGGAAGCGAGAAAGGGAGAGAACAATATGACTGTTACCCCTCCTACTGCAATTCATGGAATGGAAAAGAGAGAGAGAGAGAGAGAACAATATGACTGTTAACCCTTCTACTGCTCTTCATGGAATGGAAGAGAGAGAGAGAGAGAGAGAGAGAGAGAGAGAGAGAGAGAGAGAGAGAGAGAGAGAGACTATATATGACTTATCCCTTCTATTGCCTTTCATGGAATGGAAGAGAGAGAGAGAGAGAGAGAGAGAGAGAGAGAGAGAGAGAGAGAGAGAGAGAGAGCACAATACTTATGACTGTTATTTCTTCTACTGCTTTCTCTTCATGGCATGGAAGGAGTTGGAAGGGGTTGAAGGGAAAGGGTTTG
Source organism: Macrobrachium rosenbergii (assembly GCF_040412425.1). Taxonomy (NCBI): domain Eukaryota; kingdom Metazoa; phylum Arthropoda; class Malacostraca; order Decapoda; family Palaemonidae; genus Macrobrachium; species Macrobrachium rosenbergii. The sequence goes on from NC_089791.1 coordinate 19,496,125, forward strand.
AGAAGGAACGGGGGGGGGGGATCCCATACCACGAGTGCACTTTACTCTTATCTCCTTGATGCCTCCCAACGCCTTTCGGCCCACTCATAAACAAAGAGTTCAGAAGGTCCCGCTTGAGTGCCCGACGACGAGCGGTCAAGGGTGAGAGCCCCCATGAACCGATACACCTCCCCTTTTTTAGACTTCGGTTTGCAGTCGAACTCGAGGATCAATGAGTGTAAATCACACACACACACACACACACACACACAGAGAGAGAGAGAGAGAGAGAGAGAGAGAGAGAGAGAGAGAGAGAGCTAGTAGACTAAATAGTTTCCAAGTAACTCTGACAGAATGCTTTACTGATGTATCATAAGGGGCCGTTGACCCAAAGTTCTTCTTTTCATTTTAATTTCATTATTTCCAAACATGTATTAATAATAATAATAATAATAATAATAATAATAATAATAACAATAATAATAATAATAATAATACTCTACTTTATTTCAGCTCGGGAAAATATTCTGAGATAGACAAGGCAGAGCGAACACAGTACGCAAAATTTTAATACAGAGTTAAAAAGTTATAACAATAAACAGTTACACCCAAATAATAATAATAATAATAATAATAATAATAATAATAATAAATAATAATAATAATTACAATAACAATAACAATAACATACAAGTATTTTTCAGCTAGAGACCACAGACATACAGAATCACGCTCAATACTCAAACACAGAAATATAACGTAATAGGAGAGAGAGAGAGAGAGAGAGAGAGAGAGAGAGAGAGAGAGAGAGAGAGAGAGAGAGAGAGAGAGATTACTAGATTACCTTCAAAAGTTTCCTCCCCCTCTCGATCACAATCCATTTTTACCCGCCGGGAATAAACCACGGCAAGTGCGTAAAACAGCCATCTGGGTGGAACTAATTAATCAAGCCAAGCCAGCTGGCTGACGGTCTTTTAAACCACCTGTCAGTGGTGCCAGACAGCTGGTGTACACGAACATGGATGCAGCCATTAACAACAATGCAAGCACTGTGTCCTAATTGGCTGAAGAGAAGGCGATTGAGTAATTAAGCCAACATTAAAGCGAGACTTTTACAAGGGTCCAAGGAATAGTATACCCAGGATGAGAGATGCCCTCCCGAATTAAAACGGGGCCCACATAATGCCCACAAGTTATTTCGGGGAAGTAAATGGCCTGTACATTCACCCTTCCTCAAAAGAAAATTTATTTCACAAAAGAAAATTGTTTATTTCACAAAAGAAAATTGTTTGTTTCACAAAAGAAAATTGTTTATTTCACAAAAGAAAATTATTTTTTTCACACACACGCACACAGGCATCAGGTAAAACGTACTATTGTATTTGGTTTCATTTTGATTTAATTTTTTTACTGAAAAGGGAATGATTTAAAACATGTATCAGAGTCTAGAGTGATGGTTAATGGGTCACAGTGTGGCTGGAAAAGACAATAGATACAGTTGATTCCGGCGGCTTCCAAATGAGAAACGGAAGCATTTTCATTTTGATTAAGGAAGGGGGAGAGAGAGAGAGAGAGAGAGAGAGAGAGAGAGAGAGAGAGAGAGAGAGAGAGAGAGAGAGAGAGAGGACAACAATGCGCTTCAAAAGCTAGCTTTAAAGTTGAAATGCTGTTACTTAACACTTAGTGGTCGAGATGTGAAGACAAAATTTCGATGTGATGGTTCAGTAAACAGAATTCTAGGTAAACATTACGCAACCTCGAATTCCGGAAGGTATCGCGGCAGTAACTCTCTCTCTCTCTCTCTCTCTCTTTAACTAGACTAATGCCTCGGCCCAAGACACCCGAGTGATAAATCACCCAACAGTGTCAGACAACATCGCAATATTTCAAAACAAAGTAAAACACAAACCATCGACCACCAAAAAAAAAAAAAAAAAAAAAAAAAAAAAAAACGCCAGGAGGACGAACTGTTTTGTAAATGCCGATCGGGTTACGATCTTGCATAATTAATAACAATAAAAACTGGACTTCTTTGGGGGTGAGCCGGCACAGGGCAGTCTGGAAAAATAATGGTGAGGACACAAGAAGAAGAAGAAGAAGAAGAAGAAGAAGAAGAAGAAGACGGAGAAGAAGAGGTTTCTTCAATAGGTGCGGGGGTGGAAGGTGACATCTGCTGGTTTGGGGACGATTTCATGGGTACCACGACATCGAATGTTTTCGGGAAAACATTTTCGTGAGAGAGAGAGAGAGAGAGAGAGAGAGAGAGAGAGAGAGAGAGAGAGAGAGAGAGAGAGAGAGAGAGAGCTTATGAACATGAATTACAAAAGCCATAACGCAAAACTGACTAAAACCCGAAATAAACAAAAATGAACATTTATAACGAATCTTCGAAAACATAAGAAAACAAAATAAGAAAACCTGAAAAAGGAGATAGAGGAACAGACGAAGACAATAACCACCTTCCTCTCTTCCTCTTCCTCCTCCTCCTCCTCGGAGTTTCATATCAAGCCATCAGTAATAAATTAATTCGCCTTCAAGTTCCTACTAAAGTGAAGACATTAATGATCAGGTCGTGTAGCCTATCCAGCACCCCCACCCCAACTCCTCCCTCCCCTTCTAATCCCTACACCCCCTTCCCTCTTTTATAACACCAGTTGGCTTTTTTCAATGTTCAGTTGTCTTTTTCTTGCTTGCAATGTCTATATCCATTAGGTTTTTGTCCGGACCTTATACACCGCGGCTCCGTTTCATCTCTCGCTGTTGCGTCCAGCGTCGCCGCTTCGAGATTCAAATATTTCCGCATCCTCGTATTCAACGATTGGTCTCTGTATTCGCCAATCAACCCTTCGATATTTACCGTTGCAGACCATCGGTATCCATTTGTACAGATCTTTAGTATCCACAGTTAAAGGCCATCGGTATCTACCTGTACAGACCTTTGGTATCTACCGTTGCAATGCATCGGTATCCACCTGTACAGACCTTTGGTATCCACCGTTGCAATCCATCGGTATCCAGCTGTAGAGACCTTCGGTATCCACCGTTGCAGTGGATATGTATCCACCTGTACAGACCTTTAGTATCCACGGTTGCAGTCCAACTGTATCCACCTGTACAGACCTCTGGTATCCACCGTTGCAATCCATCGGTATCCACCTGTACTGACTTTTGGTATCCCACTTTGCAATTCATTGGTATCCACCAGTACAGACCTTGTTTATCCACCTTTGCAATCAATCGGTATACGTCAAAGCAGTACAAATCTAATACCGTGCCATTACTGATGGCGCAACCGAGCAACTGACGTGATTTGCAACATTTGTTCAAGAGGACGCCAAAACAATCGCATACCGATATGCGAGATGTCACACCGCCACGAATTCAGGGTGCTTTAATTTTAAAGAACGCTGTAAGACTACTACTGTAGCGGTTTCTGATCCACCGCCAAAAAGGGTGTCTTCCTCCCCAGGGATCGGTTATCTGAACTATCATCTAATCCCGCGTCAACAATTTCGGCATCAGTGTCACTGTCGTCGAAGTCGATTCTCTTGATAAATTGGTCGAGGGATAACAACGCGGCGATAACACGCTCATTACCGGTGATAGGTTTTGATCTCTTATCAATCACCTCCTAGAAGTTGATTTATTGTCGGCTACCTATGGCGAGGTCTTGCGATATCACGATTGAAGCCTTCGATAAATCTGACTCCGGTTTCACTGGAATTTAGAAAAATAAATCTCAAGTATCTAATTCACAGTTTTATCGACTTGAATGCACTTCAACTTTGTTCTTCTGCTGAACAATAAGCTGGTCAAGGTTTTCTAGTCTTCAATGTTCATGCTTTGCCTTAATTTCAACTTACTCCGAATTTTCATAAGACAAAATATTAAAAAATGAAGCGTCTTTGCTGCAACCAAAATTGCACTGACTCAGTCTTTCGGATCACTAAAGCCACTGAAAATATTAGGTATCAAATGAAAAACCGAGCATCATAAACTTACTTCATATTACCGAAAACGATGATGTTTTTCTAAGTGAATCACCACTACTTCACAATTACCTCGAACTATTTCCCACATTTACCTTCTCCCACACTCAGCGTCCCGTTTCCTAAACAACCTCTAATCTTTTTACCCTTCAAACTAACTTTCCCCCCTAATTCCATCCTTCCAGGTGATTTACGACGCCCGAGAGAGAGATAGGAGGATGGAACAAGTTATAAAACCCGGTCCCCGTTGACAGCTCCTTGAGATACTGCCCTTCGTCTGCCACTCCGACACACCTTGGCCCTGCCCCACACACCTGTCCTTCTCAAAGTGCCAATCGCGTCGGCAGAAGTCTGCTCTCCGACTTATTCTTACTTTCAAGACATTTTCGTGTGTCAGAGTAAGTACACGAAAAATTGGGAATCTTTTAACACTTAATTTAGGACCTTAAAAAATGCCCTGGTGTTGCTAGGATAAAATAATATTTAAGCATGTCTGATGTCATTCATGTATCCAAAACTGTAGCTTTGCGTAAAGAGGAATGCAGCTACAATTCAGCGGGACTGTAAGATTTTATAAATAGCCATTTTGGAAAACAACTACAGCATTCTAAAACCACGAAAACCACACATCTGCCACAGACTCTCCCATCACGAATTGAAAAACATTTACTTTAAAGCCACCTCACAATGCATTTATGAGGTTGCCTGGAACTTATCAGTGGCGAACTTCTCACTTTAGGGAAAATTGTCCCAGTAAATCACCAGGTTACTCATTTCCTCAGCAGAGTTCGGACGTTCGTTAGTACTCTTCGCGACTATCCCTGAGACGTTTCTTAGGAGCAAGAAAACTTCTAATCAGATTAAAAGTTCTCAAGTTGTACCATAAACTTTCAGAGTTCATGGTCTCCCATAAATTAATTTATTCTTTTTTTTGCATTTTAAGAACATGAGAAGAAGGGTACATAAAGGCACATAAAAAAGAATCTCATATAAATACTTTTTGGGTCCAACGTGTACAGTACGTTGGGGAGGTGTGACGGAACGACTGGATCCAAGGCCTTGACCTCTCTTTGACCTGTTTTCACTCCCGGCTTGTCTCTTCGTAACTATAATTCATTTACATCAAATTCATATAAATCTTATTTTGTCTGATTAGTAAATAACGTCTAATTTATATTATATTCAAAGGAAAAAATTGCTCCCAAAATATGACCTTTCTAAAATTTTCAACCACTACGCAATATGAAACGTTTCCCAAAAATTCTGATTAACTCTGAAAAATTAATTCAGATGTCAAAAATGAATTTACGATCTTTTATCTTTCTAATTTTCATCCTGCTTTTTCCTCGTCAGCAATCTTGAGTCCGTTTGCAAACATATATATCACCCAAGTTAACTTTAATTGCTGAACATGCAACTTACAGCATGATCAGTCTTTCCGGGACCGGGGCCTCCTAAAAGCATCCTCCTCCTGCTGCCGGCCCTGACGTTAATCCCGGTTCTTGCAGTTTCTATCCGCCGTTTCCTCCTCGGGCCTCCCGTGAGCACCCATCAGAAATCCCAGCCATCATCAAACACCATCCAGCCGACACGAGACCCCTCGCCGTGAAAGCAATTAATTTTTCCTGCGTAGGAGGTTTCTAAGGGACACGGCATTGTTGCGTGGGGAAGAAGGGGTCGCTGCTGCTGCTGCTGCTGCTGCTGCTCCTGCGGCTGCTGGGACCTGGGGCAGAGCTACGTGCCCTAAGCTGGAGATCCCCGAAACTGATTAATTATAGCCAATTAATGGCGGACGCATTGCATATCAGCGCCGACGTCATCCCGGCCACAGGGTCATCCATCATCCAGCCTGATCAGGCACTTCACGAATGGTCTTGGGGACCCTTCTCATCCTCTCCCCTCCTGCCGCCCCTCTGCTCTTCCATATGATTCCTTGGATATGGGGAACTTACGCAACAGTGTGAGGAGTTACCGTGATTAAATAGCTATTAATTTTCGATTAGGGAAATCCTTGGATATCTAAAAAAATTTAAGGGGAGTTTTAAAGATCTGAAAACTACCAACAGCTAAATAATTTACAGGAATGCAAAAAATCGTGAGCATTTCTCTTTTTTTTTTTCTTTCAACAAAACCATCATTTGATAAAAATAACAATAACCAAAAAGGAAAACCTTGAAAATAAGCAGAAAGGTTCAATTAATTTCTTATATATTTCTGAAATCAACCAAAAAACTCTCTGTCAAGCCACAAGGACACCAAATCACGACACCCTGTCACTAATGATAACGTTTCCCACCACACTCAACGTACCCATAATCATCTCCCAAACACACAGCTACAGATAACCTATTAAAGGACGAAGCTCAGTCACCATCGAGCCAATTATGGCTCTCTAAGTAAAACTCTTGCCTCTCCTCCCCTCCCCTGCACTCACCCGGCTAACCCTTGGTCCCCATAATCACAATGGTACCGCCACCCAGTCCTCAGGTAAAAAGAGACACCATCATCAACAGGTTTGGGAGTTTAAAAGTAAGACATCCTGATTTTATATTATTACTCCAGCGTCTCCATCCCGACAGGAGACAAATCACTTAGCAATCAAGCAAAAATACAGTCCTCATAAAAGATCCTAATGCAAGCAATCACAATCAGACTAAAAGCATTTGTTAACATATTTATGAAGAGGATAATTGCTCCGACCCGCTCCATAATGACAACGATAAACAATACTTTAAAATGTGCAAACTCACCCGAGGAACAACACGCGAAATCCGCCAGATTCGGTTGACAGATGCGAGTCCGAGCCAATCACAACAGAGCTCTCGCACGAAGTCGTTGTTGATTGGCGGCTCAATCCCTTGCTGGTGACAGGTGGGAGCATTATCATGAGCCATTGTTGGTCGCTGCCTTCAAACAAACCACCTCAGTCGGCCGGTCCGGTACGCCAGGAATTCCGCCCACCGCGGGATGCGCAGAAAATCGAATGGAATCCGTCAAAGATCATCGGGCGGTTAGAATCAAATCCTTGAGTAAGGACTTGACCGAAATAACAGATAAAAACTGGGAATTAGATGGTTTTCAAAACGCAGCAAGACGAGGCAGAGAGTGTAAAAGGCTGCTTCATAGAGCATACTTAACTTTACTAAATGAATGCTATAAAAAACTTAGATTTGAAACGTTGGTCTGAGAAAATGGAAATCAAAACTTTCGAAAGGGCTGTGACCAACTTCCTTCCCTCGAGTAAAGCTGAATGACCAAGTTTCTCGAAAGTTCTCATGAACGGATCTAGGCCTCTGGATCATTAGAATGGTAGTCAGCCGGATGCAAAGTTTCATGAAATTCTGCCAGCAAAGTTTTCGAGTTGTCCCAAGATGAGCAACTTTCCCAATCAGTCTCGGCGTAATGAACCTGCCCCGACATCTTCTCCATCCTAAGTGGACTTATGATCAAAGCACATGCCACACTTTATAGTAGGTTCTCCTTAAAGTATAAAGCGTGCGGGTTGCCTAGTTGTCAATCATAAAGTTCATGTGTCAAATTTATAAAGTGCTCTTTCTATCCCTTCCGTCATCACCAAAATCTACGAAGCGGTTTCCGACATCAATGAAATGAGTAAAGTTCTATGTCCGTTCACAGAGCCATTCTTTTAATCCTACGGCTAACCTTCATTATAAATCTGAAAAAAAAGGGGTAGGATGACTATAAAACCGAAGTGCAAACAACCTTTGCATAGATAATTAACACATGCAATTAAGAATCACAGTATTCCAAAAGCAAGTAAGAATATAAACGAATGTGGATGCGGGACGCTGAATTAAAAATAACCTGACGAGAGCAAAAATAAAAAAGAAACAATCTTTTGCGGAGACATAATGACATTAAAATTCAGACAGGACTGGCAGCCATCAAACGACGGTGGGACAGAAACAGCGAACAGCAGAAAGGAAGAGCTGGTTAACCCTCAGTATGGGGTCACCTAATCTACACCAATTAATACACGACGCGGAAAGTCATCACCTTCTGTAACGAGTGGCATGCAATGAGCATACCCAACGCGTGGTCAAATGCCCCGAGACTTGCATAGACTCGGCCGTCATACTAACTACTCTATTACACGAGAGGTGACGATACGCCGTCTTGGGTATTCACGGCACAGAGGCCTCCGAATTCTACGTGTCGGCAGCTACAAGCGCTCGTTTGCATCTCAAATGTGTACGCTAACGAGCTACATGAAATGGTGACAAGGAAACGGAGCCGCTGGACAGAGAGAGAGAGAGAGAGAGAATCTTTTCAGGGTCGAATGCTAAAATAAGCTTGAATTATGGTAGTGGTCATGGAATCGTCCACATATTAGACTGGGTCTGGTATCACAGGGTCATATTATGCAATTTAAGTATACCTTAGTTTAACCAGACCACTGAGCTGATTAACAGCTCTCCTAGGGCTGGCCCGAAGGATTAGATTTAATTTACGTGGCTAAGAACCAACTGGTTATCTAGCAACGGGACCTACAGCTTATTGTGGAATCCGAACCACATTATAGCGAGAAATGAATGTCTATCACCAGAAATAAATTCCTCTTATTCTTCATTGGCCGGTCGGAGATTCGAACTAGCGGCCAGCAGAGTGCTAGCTATACAACGGAAGCCAATCTCCCAACGAGGAACTTGTCATATTATGTAAAACTTCTTTGGTTAGTATATGGAAGAACAGTAAGATAATAAACTCAAAAAGCGATTTACAAAACTACTGAAAATATAGTTCTATCCAATGGATACCTCTCCACTCGACAAGCCACTGTCATTCGTATTTCCCTTTCCTAAATCGAAAACTAGCCGCGCAGTTAGGTGCCTAACCTTGCATCATTAATTTCCCGTTTTCTTTATTAACACAATCTCTTCTCTTAAAAAAAGCTGGTGGGGCAAGAGGCAACGGTGAAAGTTCCATCTCATAACAACAATGGCCTCCATCACGTGTCTGCAGCCAGCTAATGGGGGCAAATATGGTCACTTAGGAAAGACCATTAATCCTACTATGACCCAATAGGGTACTTGGCTCTGACACTCTGACGTTGTTCTCTTAATGACGGCCTCGGTAGGGATTCAGCTACGGGTCAGCCGAGCAGGCAGGTAGCCACGTCATTGTAAACTAGAAATGGCACGTCCTAATATAAGCCCACGTGACCTGCCGTAAAAAATACTGGCTGTTATCGTACCTTGAAAAAACTTAATCATAACACCAAATTGGGTATAATCTACATAATCTATTTCAAAGTGAATTATGTCTGTCGTTTCAACAAAGGCTAATAATAACGTATTTTACTGCACTTCTGTCATATACTAGTAAAAAGTTCAGGCACATTAGGGGCCAACGCACTTTAAGAATAATGGTCTACAGTACTGATAAATCAGTTCCTTTACTTAAACGGTCCTCATCTAAATTTTTTGTTTCTTCAACAAATAACGTCTGCAGGAACACAAAAGACAACGTATACACTTATCATACACAGCGGTAATTATAGATTGCCCCTCTATGCATATAACAGATTCCTTGTCCTACATTGCCGGATCCATTATTAATTTAATAGTCCTTTTCAAAATAATCCAAGTTATCATTCCGCTTTTAATGGACAAGTTGTTTGCGTGTATATAAAATTTTATTCACAATCAAAATACAGAAAAGAATACAAGGAGAAAATGTCTGAAATGCCTTGGAGTTGTTTTTTTTTTTTTTTTTTTTTTTGGTACAATCTGCAATTCTTGTTAAGATGACGAGAATGACCTTTTAACCCCAAATGGCATTTAAGCTTCACCCAGCTGTTCCCCTACTTGCCCTTTGGCGGAAAGGCTTGAAAACCGAGGAAAAATGGTTCTTAAAAACAGAAAGCGTTCTCATCGTTACGCCCTCATATCCAATTTAAGGTTTCTGAAAACCGTTTTCACTATTGTAGGGGATCCCTATTTCGAATATAGCTGACCAAAAGCCGTTAATTAAAAGTTTTCACTAAAATTTACTTTTTTATGCCACAATCTTCATGAAATATTAAAACGTACGCTAAAGCAAAGCAATCCACACCCCAAAAATTACTTTCCTACTTCTCCCAAAATCTGGTGACTCTTCGCAAGTCACGATACCAAACTGTTATACAAGTTCCATACAAAATCCGCGAATAACTTTTAGCATAATCCTGCTGACAAGCTAACAAATCGAAAGAAACTTCCAGTAATAATGTGATATCGCGTTAATAATGATATCAATAATACAGATATATATATATATATATATATATATATATATATATATATATATATATATATATATATATACATACACACACATATACAGTATATATATTATATATATATAAGAGCTCGATTCAAACAACAAGCACAGTGTCTCTGAGAACGTTCATGTCTCTTACGGAGAGACTTTTGAAATTGGGACAAGAAGAATCTTCACCAAAATAATTCGCAGTGTGAAAAAAAGAACCGTGTTGTCACAAGAGATCCTTCTTTACCCGGAGTGACAAGTATCCCTTTTAACGAGTGTTTTCCTCTATGCTTTTGTACTTTTTCTATCACTTTATTCTGTTCGTTTTGATGCTTTTTATTACTGTCAACTCTCATAATATGACCTCGGGAGGGCGAGCTCAAGTTATGGTTTACTGAAAGGCCCACGAAAAACAACCAGTCTATTGTTATTGCATTAGTAATTTTAATATATATAAATGTTAGTATATTACTTTAATATATATAAAAAAATCAAAGCCACTGAAAATATAAATATGAAGATGAACGGTGTTAAAGCTTGTAGAGGATCATTTATCCGAAATCTCCCTCCATTCACTCTTACATAAGAGAGAGAGAGAGAGAGAGAGAGAGAGAGAGAGAGAGAGAGAGAGAGAGAGAGAGAGAAGAAAGTTTGCAGTCCAGCAATTGTCGTTCTGCGAAGTGAAAGGATCCTTATTACAAGTACTGCCAATGCCCTCTGGTGGCGGCAAGTGACACCAATTGAGCCATCAACAGCTTGTCACCGATACAGACGATCGCAGTGCCACCCCTAATCTCAGTGCCACAAAAACCTCGGAGCCATGCGTGCCAGAAACCGAGTTCTTCTCACACTCAGTGTTACCAGCGTTCATCATCAAGCATTGGGGGAGGAGGAGGAGGAGGAGGAGGGGTAGGAGATGACCTGATGGGGGAGGGGAGGAATAAGACCAAGGGCAATAAAAAGTGTACCTTTCAAGAAGAAGTAACACTGGCTTGACTAATTCGATGAAACAGAACTGTAAGGGGTTGATGAATGTGAAAGTGTCTCTCAATCAATTTACGTTAAAACTCGATCAAAGGTTTGTAATTAAACTGTTCCTTCTGCAATAAAAACGAACGTATCATTACAGGGGAAAGCAAAGAAGATGAAAACAGTTCTTTCCTATTTGCCGGTAATTACTACAGTTCATTATTTTTGAAAGACTTCATCGGTTTCTCGCTTCTATAATTATATACAGTATAAAGTATTTCTAATTATTATAAGATATATAAATAATCATGACACTAACAAATACAACAACATAAGTAAAAACAGAAGGCATTAAACTAAAATGATCTTAAATCTAATTCTTATTCTTTGATCAGTCTGCGTCAAGACTTTGTAGAAACTCTTCAATAATGAACGGCATTAAATAGCAAAAACAAAATATATTACCCGGGTACGTTGGGAAACGTAAGGCAGAGGCGAACGGAAAGGGGGTAAGCAAATATATACTCTAAGTAGTAAACATAAATATTTTCTAAACAATATGAAACTCGCACTTTCCTAAGCAAACAATCAACACTAAACAATCTTACACTCGCCGCATCGTCTCTTGGATACAAGCGACATAGTACTGCATTTTTATAATAATAATAATAATAATAATAATAATAATAATAATAATAATAATAATATTAATAATAATGATTTAGTATTACTATTTTTGTTAATATGATACTGATTCTCAGTATGTTGAAAATCAGTGCTATGAATGCCAATTTATGATGATGATGATGATAATAATAATAATAATAATAATTTGATATTACTATTATTGTTAATAAGATACTGATTCTCAATGTTGAAAATCAGTGCTTTGACTGCCAATTTATGAAAATAATAATAGTAATAATAATAATAATAATAATAATAATAATAATAATAATGATGATGATGATGATAATAACGTTTGTCTATTCTATTGTATCAATATTGTTTATTTCTGTATATACCCCTAAGCTCAAATATTATTATTATTTATTATTATTATTATTATTATTATTATTATTATTATTATTATTATTATTATTATTATTGTCTGAGCTCAGGGCTATATGCAGAAAAAAAACATAGTAATAATACAGTAGACGAGGTTACGATAAACGGTTACTCTCACAGTATCGACGACCATCGTCAGTTGTTAATTCCGCGGCCAGCGATGGCAGGGCTGCTGCGTGCTAGGGCACCACCGCTCTATAGCATTACCCACATTGGCGGCACTGTGGGGGTAGCACATTGCTCACATAGTGCCAGAAAGGCGACACCGTCTCAGCGGTGGGAGGCGAAACACCATCAAGCCCCCACATGACTCAACACCACACTACAACAGTTTCGAGTACCTCCTCTCTCTCTCTCTCTCTCTCTCTCTCTCTCTCTCTCTCTCTCTCTCTCTCTGTGTGTCTTCGCCTCTTTCTCTCATGGGAGGACCAATGTCATCTCATCATAGTAACAACACGGTCTCTTTAGGGTATCAAAATCACAATCACCGTGATGGTCATTTTTACTTGTACCTTTCTTTATCTAATATTCAGTCACTATGTATGATGTACTGCATGTATAGACGTACAAATCTACACACGAGAGAGAGAGAGAGAGAGAGAGAGAGAGAGAGAGAGAGAGAGAGAGAGAGAGAGAGAGAGAGAGAGAGAAAACTGAATGAAAGACCACGGGCACGAAGAAACCTTGGGGATTTCAACTTATGTGGCCCATTACGAACATGAATGATAAAGGTAACATTTATGTGGGGCAGCTTTAACACTGGGGTACATGAAAACAAAGATAAACAAAAGGTCAAGAGGGTAAAAATAACATATTCAAAACAATATCTGCACCTTACGCATAAACGCCCAAATGACTGACGAGTCAACAATCGTTCCCACGACTGACCAACATCGAATAACAATATAAACAAAGATAACACCAACACGCTGGAAGAGTTACAGCGACTACAAATCATGCACGACCCAATGCACAAAAGAGAGAGAGAGAGAGAGAGAGAGAGAGAGAGAGAGAGAGAGAGAGAGAGAGCTTGTAGTCACGACCAATAATTCTCTCTAAGACACCGCAGCAATGTCATACAAGGATTTGCATTACCATAAGCACGATGCTGTAGGACAGTGTAGGTTATCAACTTGTCCAAATTTCTACTCGACGTCATTGCTCAACTGTTGAAGAGGGGAAAATGGAAGAGAACTGCCAGATAATAATAATAATAATAATAATAATAATAATAATAATAATAATAATAATAATAATAATAGTTGCTAGAGATTGATTCCTAGGGAAGCTGATCCTCATCAGGAACAGCCAAACAAGCGTTATAGTCAACATATTTATTCCACTGGAACGTTTCGGCTTTAACACACTAGGCCATTTTCGACCTCAAATAGAGGCAAAACACCAAAACATAAAACTTTATACTAGTAAAATACAAATCAAAGAAAGGTCACACTCGAGAATAATTTTTATTTATAAAATACGTTACCATAAAAAAAACACTACTCAGAAAAGAAAACATAGTGACTTAAAGTTAATACAATTCAGTGACTTACAACAGCCAATAAAACTAAGAAAAAACAAACTCAAGACGAGATAAAAAAAAAATCAAATAAAACACAGAACTAAGAAACGTTAAAAAAAGACAAGCAAACGAAAAGAAAAATTACATAATATATAAATTAGCCTAATGACTGGAAAGCGAGAGGGGATAGAAAATCAGTAGATTATAGATAACGGAAAGGAAGACTGATCTTGGTTGAGTTGTGGCTTAAGTTTGTGGATATATATATATATATATATATATATATATATATATATATATATATATATATATATATATATATATATATATATATATATATTCTAAAATCCTTAAAATCAGACAATTTTGAACCAGAATCTGCAATTTTAAAATCCCTTGTACTTAATCTTGCCTGATTGCATATACTGCATCGTTCACGGATGGAAGACTGCTGCTTGACTGCTAAGTTTCTACCTGTCCTGTCACTGATCCCTGCATGCTGGCAGTATCTCGTTTTGAGCGCCTTATGGAACTACCCAAACACCCAACTTGGCAGTTGGGGCAGGTATAATAGTAAACAATACCAGAACGCAATAAATCAGACAGTTTATCTTTGAAAGGCAGTAAGCTTTTTATTGTAAAATCATTACTAGAAATGAATTTAAAAGTAATCTGTGGATAAAATCCATCAAAACAGTATTTCTATTCACTCACAAGTCGCCTAACTGATTCACCAATATAAGGTAATTTGCAATAAAAAACTAGTTTAGGAACTGTAACAACTGGTACATTAAGACTGTAAATATTTTCCAGAAACAGCCTAATACGTTTAAAGACCAAATTGATTGGATAACCATTATTTGCGAAAAATTTCACCAAGAATTCCATCTCTTCTTGAAACAAAGTGAAATTGGAGCATAAATTCTAAGCCCTGCAGATTATGGTTTTAATTGCATTTAATCT
>NC_089791.1:19515887-19548387 GCF_040412425.1 Macrobrachium rosenbergii
AGAGAGAGAGAGAGAGAGAGAGAGAGAGAGAGAGAGAGAGAGAGAGAGAGAGACTGGTTACTGATTCGTTTGGTACTGCTACAAGGTTCCTGTATTTATAACGTGACTGGGTTTTCCAGTATATTAAATCAAATATATTAAAATAGTGATAACTTTATGAATGACAGCTTCGCAATACTTCAAAATGAACGTAACCATTAGCGTATGGAATACTCATATAAATAGGCATGAATGAATGGATATCTAAATCATCTCTTATAGTATACGCTTATCAGTGCAATGCTTCAAAGCAAACATGAAGCTCTAGGGCAATGGTTAATTAAAATAATGGATTGAGTGAGTTTTTTTTTTCGGAATTTTCCAACGCAATAACTAAGCCCAATACTGGTAATAACTTTCCTTTTTCACGCACAAACAGGCTGAAGACGTTCACTTTTTATGCAGACCACGGGGCGTTAATTTCGGAGACTTGCGATAAGGTTTTTCATTATATCTTCTTTATTTTTGTTACTTTAAGACCTCCTACAGTTCACTTTTTTTGTTTCTCCACCACGTATTTCTACATTAAAAAAAATCTACGCGGTAAATTTTGTATCTTGAAACCAAGCATACATAAATAAGAAAGGCGACAAGAATGATTACAAATTCCGCTGATTATCCTTCGCAACACCAACGAGGAGAATTAGGGTGAAAATGACTTTTCGGACCAGACGTTGCACCCCTGCGCAACATCGCCGGGTCTCTAGCGTAATTACTCTATGCATACAATTATACATCAATAAAAAGAGGGGGAGGATTATTAAGGGCTGTACAGTCAATGTATTTTACATAATTACTCTATTATGACCCATTGGACACGCACCATGCAGACGCGGCAATTATCAGTGTCGTCTTATTAATACCCGATATCATCCAGGCCATGAATATATTCCTGCCTCGTGGGTAAAATTCCTATGGGGTCATCTGTAATTCTCTTCCTATCTTGTAATTAACGTAGGTATGGCAATTACACTTCACTTATACCTTACCATTTTATATACTCTTGTAAATGCTGCATTATGTAGTTTATAAATCGCCCTAAGGTGAAACATTACCTGTTATTCTCATTACTGGAATTATAGTGCAATTTTTCTATTTTCTAAACTTAATTTCCTGCAGTAGACAGGTGTAATAAACGTACATGTATTGCCTCTAATTAAGATAACACCACAATTTTCATGCTATGAATATCAATACTTACCTGATTCTATAACACATGCTAGTAATCGAGGCTTCATGATTATTAAAAAAATACATTTTTTTTTGTAATTTCAGTGACCTGAATGTTTTCACCTAAACGCGAGTGTTATCATGACATTAAAATCTGTTTCGGTATTCAACATTACAACAGTTAATATCAAAGCTTCCTTCATATAAAAGTGATTTACATAACAATTTATCAAGCATCACGGTAATTTAATTTACAGAATATAACTGCAAAATGTTCCCGCGTAGAAAGTACATGAATACCCAAGATCCTGAAGTCAAAGTATGAATGTGGCGGTAACCATTACACTGCTTTATTTTCCTTGGACCCACCTCCTAATCTCTGGTTACTCTCATGTGTCACATCGGACTGTGGACCAGTCTCCCTGAGAATGTGGTGCAATCGGGACTTCAAAAGTTCAAGCGAAGATGCAATGCATTGCTGCCCTAATGCTGTTCTCTTTGCACTTTACTACATTTTTATCTATTTATTAATGCATCAATTTATTGTTTCTTTGTATTGAGAGAAATCTCTTTCTGTATTTCCCTTTACCTTCTCTTCTTCCTAACGAACACTATATTCTTGGGAAGCTTGAATTTCATGCCAATAGCCCTTTGGTGGGCTTGTTCCATATGAATAGGGTTCATCTTCTGTATAATAATAATAATAATAATAATAATAATAATAATAATAATAATAATAATAATAATCTGTGGGCCATCCAGGGTCAGCTGCTCTGGCATTAGAGGCGCCTTATGAGTGTCACATTAGCGCGGCTTGGTCAACCGCAGCCGCAGACTGTCATCAGTCTCATAAATCACCTTTCTGGGATTCTGACGCGAGTACGTTTCAAAAAAGTTTTCTGATTTCTTCTCATTCCCCACATAAAATAATAAAATAATAATAATAATAATAATAATAATAATAATAATAATAATAATAATAATAATAATAATAATAATGGAGAAACAAATCCACAGTTATGTATGGGTACACATATTTAAAGATTGGAAAGAGGAAACGAACAGATTCCCGAAAGCTCTCGGTAGAGATTTACTTTTAAATATATGCATCCTTACATAACTGTGGATTTATTTCTCCATTTCAAGGCTCATGCTACTATGAGTATTTTTAATAATAATAATAATAATAATAATAATAATAATAATAATAATAATAATAATAATAAATTATTTCAGCTCATAGCTATACATTAACTACTGTTGGTATATAAGTGGGTGGTGTAGTAAACGTTATGCTTTCTCCTAAAACAAAGATGAATGTAAAAGAATATAATTCTTTTTCCTTCTGTTAATGTTATACGGACTCTCTCCTGCGTTCTTTACGGAATTACTTATTAGTACTTTTATCCTTAATAAAACCTAAAAATCCTGTGAAACATCTTTATACACTGATGCTTAATAAAAAAACGAAACAGACATTGATGACACCAATCTTCACCCCCCTCTTTCTCTCTCCTCCAATCGAAAAGTGACGAAAATAGGAGAGGTGGTTGGCGAGGGTCTCCGACGATTGTTCCGCGGGCGTTGAAAACCCCGAGTCTATATAATGTGGCGGGGCAACCCCACCCCCCGCCGCGGCCGAAAGAGGTTTCTGCTACGGCTAGGGCAGGGGCGTCTCGTCCTTGCGCATACCCGTACGTAGGGGCCTTTATCCTCTGTCGGGGCGATGCTGTGCCATAACGGGCATGGAAGGATATCGTGACGTGGTACATCTGGCAACATGAGGGGCACATGTTAGTGACTATACAAAGTTTGCGTTTTACTCCATAAAATATGAATAACATACCGATAGGCGATAGGCGAAAGGGATACCCCCGTGGCTTTAAGGACAGAGGTTATCGATACATAATGAGTGCACGTGGGTGAGCACGGTTGTAAACAAGTACATAACACAGATTCATGCGTTGTGCACATACATTAGATACACGATATCCATCAGGGTATCTCTGAATGGATACTATACAATATATATATATATATATATATATATATATATATATATATATATATATATATATATATACATATACATATATACACCACATACATATAGCAAACCGCAACTGTATTCTGTATTATCTTCATATTGTGTTCTGTATTATTGCTACACTGTTTGTCTCTGTATATGGTCTAGAGCTGAAATAAAGTACAGTATTATTATCACTACTATCATCATTATTATTATTATTATTATTATTATTATAATTATTACAGTATGTGCGCTCAAGGTTTCAAGTTGAGAGAGAGAGAGAGAGAGAGAGAGAGAGAGAGAGAGAGAGAGAGAGAGAGAGAGAGAGAGAGAGAGAATAATGTGTATGAGAAATGAGCACCACAGGATTGGGGAGGGGCATCCGGGGTTGGGGGGGGTGGGGATTTGGGGGGGAGGGGGTCCTCTTCAGCCGATGAAGTGTTTAAGAAGAGTGCCAGAGAAGGGACTCGAGTGGTGACACCTCATAAAAGTGCCGGAGGGGTCATTGTGGCACTTTAACGGTTAGCTGTCTCATTAACCGGAAAATTCCCACGCGAGAGGACCCTAATGCAACGCAGACGCCCTTTCCTCCGTCTTCTCCTTCCTGGGACCCCAAAACCGAGATGGTGATTAACACCGACGGGATGGGACAAAAGACCATCAAAAGGGAAAGGATGGGAAGGGAAGAGGGAGAAGGGGAGAATAGGGGGAGAAAGTAGAGCAAAGGGAAAGGGCGTAAAGTAAGACAGAATGTGATTATACTTTAAAAAATAATAAATTATGCTTTTTTTAGCACATGAGTGAATTAATCACGCCGTTAAATATATAAACGCTTCGTTTCATAATATGGTAAACATAACATCATCTCTCCATAGCTGATCCACAAAAGATCACTGAAAGATACAAAAAGAAATATCGTACATTATTATTTAATTTTTTGGAAAGTGGTATTTCATAAGAATCTTCCTCTTTATCTCTATATGCTTTACAAATCATCCTGTTCTGTGTAAAATATAATGAATAAATAACGTAACACGATCTTAATTGGATCTGTGCCTTGCCTTACATCTCTTTACAATTTATTCCAATTAAACCACGGAGTCAGACAATAATAATAATATTAACCTCGAGTGCGTAATAATAATTATTATCAAACACAAGTACAGCCCGGAGAGGTGTGAGAAAAACCAGGACTAATGAATAAGTGGGAACAACTGCAGCGGACAACAATGGGCGAAGTGCCTCCTGCATTAGTTTAACATTTCATGACTCTCGGGCGCCTGTCTGTTCCCACCCATCAGTTCTTATGACAGCTGGCTGTTTCTCGAGAGGCCCCTCTCGGCCTCGGCTTCTCCGAGAAGAAGAAGAAGATCCCACCTGTTGGTCGGAGGATCCCGGTGAAAGAAGAAGATCCAACATCGACTTTTTTTAAAGTTCTTGTTTACAGAATTTTATATCTCTGCTATTCCCTTCTAAAGCCCACGATCTCGGGGCCCAGCAGTGGCGATTTTCCCGAGTGGACAAATTAGAGAAAGGAGAAGTTACAAAAAGCGTATTATTCTTCTTGTTCTCCCATTAACGGTATTCTGTTACGCCCGGACTGATCTCCCACTTAAGTGGTGGTGGGCGACTTATTGCGTCTCCCACACCTCGGAGAGATAATGGGTCATATAAGCTTATAATCTCGGGAAATTATCTCGCGATCTCTCCACTTAAGATTATGTCGTCGATAACCGTCACTGATATCGTCGTCGCCGCCATCAGTGATATTAATATCACTATTATTACTGTTACACTCACTAATATTATTCAATTCTAAATTACACTGCAAGCAAAAGAAGTATTTATAACTATTAAGTATGTCTCGCGTGGTTGACAGTATTCGATCAACTTTGCTTCAAAACTGCATTGTAGGAGCATGCCAAATGCAAGTTAATATTGTACTATCTCAATTTAAAATCAAAGACATTCTCGCTGTTCTAATTCAGGACAAGGAGTTTTAATAAAATTCTCTATTAGTATTATTAGAATAGATTTACCAGACCACTGAGCTCATTGTCAGCTCTCACAGGGCTGGCCCGAAGCATTTGTTTTTTGCTTATATTGTTTTTTCTAAATATTTTTCAATTAAATTACAGTTTTTCAAAAAGTTTGTAATTGGATTAATCGCAAATGTTGAAGTTTCTGACAAAATATTCATTGGTCGATTTATTAAAAAAGAAAAAAACTTGATAGCCGCAGCTGATTATACTTTGGACATTCACACAACAAATGGTTAATTGCTATCATGACTAATTATTTCATAAATCAACTACCATAAAAAAAAATACTTTTCCTGCCGCTATTATCTTTGTATCTGATGTGATCGTTTTTCTTGATATAATCAGCAATACTACATTTATTTTCTTCCACCCATTTTATAAAATAATTATTTGAACTTGTACTTACCTTTATCCTCACAATATCTTTTTGCGCGGAGGCAACTCCCAGCCCTTATTCAGAATGCTTTAGCACTGGCCCGGTGGTGGGAATATTGGATTCGTGCAATGAATGCGTCCTCTGGGGAGTTAATTCAGTGCATGACAACTTCTTCATACGAGAGAAATTACAAGCACTTTTTATGCAATGGGTGTTACTGGGAAGTGTTTGAGTAGAAAGGCTATCTTTGGCGTATCTTGAAGTGAATGATGAATGTTACCAGAAAGACCAGCTTGGAGATGCACGTCATTGTTACTATAATTAAAGTTTTCATTATTATTATTATTATTATTATTATTATTATAATTATTATTATTATTGCCTAACATTTTAAATGCAAGTAGCCTAATAGTTTAATTTACATACATTAGTATTATGTTTATGTTCTTATTTATCAACAAATTGTACGACTAACTTACGAATGAAAGTAAGGAAAGGAACCGAGTCAATAAAGAAACAAATGAATGTTTGTTTTCTGCCAAGTGTGTGTGCGCGTATGCGCTTGCGTTTGTATGTGTAAGCTGAAAGGCCACACCTGTAGTAAATACTGACCTGCACGAGAACACGGCTACTTGACCAGCGATGAGCAATGGACGCTGGAGTCCCTATATCACTGCCTGTCAACCCTACATCATATCTTGTTAGGGCATCTCCTCCCTCCCTCCCGCCCTATGCCCTATGACATCTCATCCCCTCGGCACCCCCACCCTTCCCCCAGCCACAGCTACAGTCGGTGCGTAATAATTATACAGCAGATGTTCGCATGGGATCTCTGGCGATGGGGAAGGATGCAGCTAATTGTGAGGTTCGGACGCTGCAACCTGGTGGAGGGGGTTCGATGCAAGAAGGGCTGGACGGGAAGGTGGGGGAGGGGGCACTGGCTCGTACTTCGTACCTCAAAAACAACCCTACCCCCTCCCCACATTCCCTTTATAGTCCGCTCGAGTTACCCATTTCAGAGGAGGTCAATCTACTGCTCGTAAAGGGCTGTTGCATGCTCCAGTGCATTCATTGCTGAGCTGCAGCATCCTTCCTCTGCATTTGCTGCTATGCATTAATTCCTCACACGCGACTAAGCAGGTAAAGACGGCCCTTTTCTAGATGGGAGGATAAGGACCTTCGTCTGGATTCAACTGTTTTATGGGCTGTTAAGCATTAACGGACACGGAGTGATTCCCTGACGCTGCAATAATTCCGAAAAGCTTCGTCAATAAATATGATGGATATGATTAAGCCAAGTGGTTCGTCCTTTCCCTTGCAGTTAGAGCGGAATGCGGCACTGTCTCGTGTTTCTCTCAGCCACCACATATTGAGGGAAACGGCTATATTGTAAAAAAAAAATAAATAAATAAATAAAATAAAATAAAAAACCAAACAGGAAAATTAAAACAAATAAAAAAACCAAACGACAAATTTTTGTTCCCCAAATTCTTGATGGAAGCCAGAGGCTCTCCAAATTTCCCACTGAATGTCAAACCTGCGACGAGAGACAAAGTGACCTGCGGTGACCTTATTTTGGCACTGAGGTCAACCACGTGGGAAATGTGGTTTTGACGCTGACCACTGTTGGGTAGCGTGCGGCAATGACCCAACCGCACTGGTGGTCAAGGGAGGGTATGTGTGGCACTGAGGGGAAAGGGTACGGACAGTGTTTCTGGGAAAGGGCAAAAATGCTAGAAATAAAAATAGAAAATTGTTGGAAATGTGTTTTAATAATAATAATAATAATAATAATAATAATAATAATAATAATAATAATAATAATAATAACAACAACAACAGATAAGAAATTGCCAATTAACTGCACGTGACTGTGTCCTGCCATTCGATCTTAGATTCACTGGCAAAGAAACTATTAACCTCCGCATTGGTACAATAGTCCCACTGCCGAGATATCACGCTTACGTTATACATATATGCATACATAAATGCATTATATACACACACACACACACACATATATATATATATATATATATATATATATATATACATATACATATGTGAAATTTGTCATGCATATTGGCCTACTTGGATCGAACGCTGTAAGAACCTGGCTTATAAAAATAACTGTCTTAATAATAAATATGTATGTAAACCAGTTAAAAACTTATGATTAATACCCTGCAGTTCAGTGGGTCGGGGATGCCAGCACTCCTCAATTATGTATCTAAGAAATAAATATTCATCATTCTAATCAAGTCACTATTATAACTATCATCATCATCTTTTAGGTATATTTTTAAAAAACTGCAAAGTTGTAATAACTCTACCATCTTCACAAATAAAACTCAACTCTCTCAACAACATAATCAAGGGTATTACATTATTGTTATCATTATACTCTCCTCAACCCATTTTAAACCATTACACAGCTATGGCTGTTCCTGCCAAACTCTGTAAAAGAAATTACTGAGCGTACGTTGTTATACTTCATGAAAATACTGCTTTTACCTCGGAAGCTGTGAACCTCTTGAAATTAATTACAAGGTCCCGCGCAGGTGCTAAGTAGTGTGTTATATATGCAGAAGAGAGCGCTTCATAAATTCCTAGGAGATGTTTTTGTGTAACTATCTTGACTTGGGTCTTTAGAGAACCCCTTAAAACGAGAATAAATACGCACAGTGCATCTTTGTCAATGCAACCGTTGCAGACGTGGGGTCCTACGTTGGTGGTCTTCGAGGGAAAATATAATAATAATAATAATAATAATAATAATAATAATAATAATAATAATAATAATAATAATAATGACGAGAGCTACTCATACAGCTATCACTACTAATATTATGACATATTCATAAAAATATTAATCAAATGATTTAAATAAATATTACGCAAAAAATAAGATGAAGTAAGAAAATAAGAAATGGAGCACTCAAAAATAAAATTAACGTGACCAGTATTATTATTATTATTATTATTATTATTATTATTATTATTAGTAGTAGTAGTAGTAGTAGTGAATCTAAACCGTCATAAATGACGGTAATATAAACGAGTTGAGACTGCATGTCCCGACCATAAGCTGCAGCCGACGTATTTTTGATTCGGCTATAGAGAGGCAAGTGAATATCACTTTTCTTATTGCCTTGTGCTGAATAAATATCTATTATTATTATTATTATTATTATTATTATTATTATTATTATTATTATTATCAGCGTGCAAGAGAAGCAGTCACAAGGAAAATTGAGAAAACTCAATATAAGATCAATTCGCATGAAGCAGCCATCTTTTTTAACAAGACATATTATTATTATTAATATCATTATTATTATTATTATTAAATGAAATAAAAAAAAAAAAAGAGCAGAGGAGAATAACGTCATACCCAGAGACCATGTCTTATTGGGAGAAACATCCAAACGGGACAAGCAGAATATCACGACGTGGATACCGGTTCTCCTTGGCGTACGCAAGATATAATCAGGTGCGCTCTCGTTACCTTCGCGGAGCTCGCTACGGATTTGAGGAAAACGTGAAGAAAGATGCGTCAATTTTCATTAACTTGTTTTTATTTCAACTCGTGGTCATGTGTGAATCGTTTGCGCTAACGTTTTCTAAATCCGTCGTTGGCAATGATTCTGTGACAGTTTCTACAGGTCTATTATTATTATTATTATTATTGTAGCAGTCAGTAATTCTATTTCTTGCAAAAGTATCTGATATACAGTATGCTGTTTCCAGTGCATCTGCATTCGATGTCCATAATAAATATTATTATTATATATATGGTCACGGCTGAAATGAAGTGTTATTATTATTATTATTATTATTATTATTATTAAATGGACAAACAATTTATATGCAGAGGCCGATGGGGAGGGTAACCTTTTCCTTGTTTGACCCAGGACCGATAAAACAAACAGAAATAAAAAGAGACTACCCAACAGTTTATGAATGACGTTTTGCCTCTTGTGCTATTGGAAAGAAGACATACCGAAATCATAAAAAAACTATGATGAAACGCTGACTCTGAGATATAACTCGCAAGGAGCTTTAGAAGTGACTTTTATATCGGACGTAAAGTCAATCACGGGATCAAGTTCTTTTCTCAATCGCCTTCCATCAAACAACAGTTATTAGTAGCCGGAAATTCCTGCGCTGTCTACTATATGCCATCAGTGATGTCAATGTGCCACCTGCATCGGCCCACACCGCCAAGGCACGTGTTGGAATGACACTTCTCCCAGTTATCGCCGCTGCCATCTCGCAGAGTTCATATGGCACGTCGCGAGGCATCAAGCTATTTCAACTATGTCTTTCAGGAGGGCCGCTTAATCAAGCTAAACCTGGAATGCCCAACATCAGCTTTTCACACCAACATCCCCCCCTCATCCTTACCTGACCACCCTCACCCTCATCCCACCCTGCCAATTCTCTTCAGGTAGATAAGTCGCCAAGATCGTCTTCCTCCAATTTGACATCCGGCACGTCAGATATAATTCAGTGAAATCCGCTGCACTTGAGCACGTTCTGCTATACAAAGCGCACACCACTATGCCCTAGCGAGTTCTTCGCCTTGATAGCTGCAGATAAGTCAGCTCCCCACGACATAAATTATACAACTTGATAAAAGGCTCTTTGTAACAAGAAGGCCATCAGCAGTGGCTGGGGCCAAATTTCTTGAGTTCTATAATCTCCCCCGACAGATTTATTTTTAAACATGCCAAGAATACCAACACATAGTCTTTCCCGGGATTTGCAAGATTCATTCTTCTTTATACAGTATAAAAAAACTTTTCTTTTCTTTTTACGTTAGCATTCAGGGAGTTTTTAGAGAACGTACAGTGCTGTCTTTGAATTTCTTTGTTGGGCTCTATTACAACTTAATCAAATCTAATTATTCCCCAGGTACATTATTAAGAACTGAAAGTTTTGTTAACAAAATTATCTTAAAGTCTTTTAAAACTAAGCAGTGTTTTGAATCATATATCATGTAATACATTACTGTAAAATTTATTACGCTTTCACGAATCAAACATTACAAGCATGGAATTCGCAATAAAATAACCATATCTGTTTTGTTTCTCTAACTCTCTATTGCAACAACCCCGAGAGAGAGAGAGAGAGAGAGAGAGAGAGAGAGAGAGAGAGAGAGAGAGAGAGAGAGAGAGAGAGAGAGAGAAATAACCATATCTAGCTTGTTTCTCTAACCATCAATTGCAACAAACCGAGAGAGAGAGAGAGAGAGAGAGAGAGAGAGAGAGAGAGAGAGAGAGAATAACCATATCTAGCTTGTTTCCCTAACCGTCAATTGCAACAACCCAGAGAGAGAGAGAGAGAGAGAGAGAGAGAGAGAGAGAGAGAGAGAGAGATAACCATATCTAGCTTGTTTCCCTAACTGTCAATTGCAACAACCTCGAGAGAGAGAGAGAGAGAGAGAGAGAGAGAGAGAGAGAGAGAGAGAGAGAGAGAGAGAGAGAGAGAGAGAGAGAAATAACCATATCTAGCTTGTTTCCCTAACTGTCAATTGCAACAACCCCGAGAGAGAGAGAGAGAGAGAGAGAGAGAGAGAGAGAGAGAGAGAGAGAGAGAGAGAGAGAGAGAGAAATAACCATATCTAGCTTGTTTCCCTAACCGTCAATTGTAACATCCTGAGAGAGAGAGAGAGAGAGAGAGAGAGAGAGAGAGAGAGAGAGAGAGAGAGAGAGAGAGAGCGAGCTGAATGAAGTCCTTTTGTGCAGAACGGGTTGGCCTCCATTATCAAAGGGTCTCCATAAATTTGCCCTGATGGAAATATCAGCTGAGGGGCAGCAAGGTCCCGCCGTTCCAGCTTCAACACAACTCCGTGTTGGGGATTCGCAACTCTACAGCCTCCGCTGCCGCTGCTGCTGCTGCTGCTGCTGCTGCTGCTGCAAAGGAACACTCTGTGACCTCTCCAAGGTCTGAAAGGATCTCTTTCAAGGTACTGCCTCAGAAGGAAGGTGGTGGTCGGGAGGGGGAAAGAAGCTGGGAGGAAGGTGCTGCTTCTTAGAAAATTGATACTGAATCAGAAGTGTGCCTTAATTAACAAGATAAATTAGGTGACTGAAGGAAGTCGATGATGCAGTTAATGTTACTCGTCTGTTTATTTCTGGCAAAGAAGGGTTAAAGGAATGTAACGAATGACTAACAAACTGCTCTTCTTCTTCTTCTTCTTCTTATAATAATAATAATAATAATAATAATAATAATAATAATAATAATAATAATAATAATAACAGCGAGAAAAGTGATTGACTCCTAAGGAGGCAGGATGCAACCCGGAACCCCACACTATTAAAACCACACAGTCGAATAGGATGACTGTGACAGAAAAAGTAAAATCATAATAATAACTTCGCAAACAGTTTTATAAACCCAAGAAAAGGTATGATGCAAAAAATTTTTAATTAAAATATTTTCGAAGGCTTTTCAAAATTGGCTTAAACAATTAGTGTGCTCTCTCATAAACAAAGTAGAAGTAATTCAGAAATATCAAAAGGTTCCGATAATAATCATGCCTGATCCACCTGAAAGGACTAAATATTATTTCTCGAAGTCTTAACTTCTGCAGAACTGAATAACATATATATATAAATAACACGCATGGCAAAATCAGTTGCTTGAAGTAGCACCAATAATTATTATCTGGAACTTAGACTTGTAATTCAGTTTTCGAATACCCTATCACTATGAATGAACAGGTAATCCCACAGCTGACGTGTGTAAAAGGTTGACTTCTTCTTCCTTCGGCCCCCTTATAAGACTCTTTAACGCTAAACATGACTGTCTTAATTTAGCGTGTTTCACTTTACTGCTCAATTCCTCAGTGATTCTTCCCAGCTTCTCTCCTTAACAAAGATCTCTCTCGCCATTACAGCTCACGATTTAGGAGTTCCTGTTTACCATAAAACAGCTCACTGCCTCCAACCCGAATGCCTTAATTGTATAGCCTGCCTGTAACCGGCCGACTCTTAAAGGCACGAAACAATAGCTCGGTACAGGTTGGAGCATTCGGGTCCTAATCTTTGGACACATGCTGGGGAACCACACCCGCGTCTCGATCCCTCACCGAAGGCTTCTCTCTTCACCGCCTTCGCCTGTTCAACCCGGTTCTCCTGGTGGGAAGTCGGGTTCTTCAGTCGTTTGCATTTAACACGCGAATCACACGTTCTTGGGTCGTTCGAGAAAGGCGTCTCGGTGGTTTCTGTTGACGATCGGTGTGGTTTAATGAAGGCGAAGCGACGAGCCAACACAAGCAGCCAGATGCTGCTGCTGGGGCCAGGAACCGAAGAACACGCTGACTGCCCGTGTGGCCGTTGTGTTGTTTTCTCTCTCTTCTCTCTCTCTCTCTCTCTCTCTCTCTCTCTCTTCTCTTCTGAGCTGAGGTGATTATCATGCGGACGACCCCAATTAACCCACCTGCGTCGAATACGACACTAGGGTGGTTAATGCCCGGCTCAGGTGGACACCAGAATGCGGAGCCCCGAGGTGTTTTAAAATTGGTTAATTGGTGGCTTCACTCTTGTGGATAATGTTTATTAAAGCCCCACTATCAACAACTCTTCTGGCTGTTCATTTTCACTCTCCGTCATTCCTCCTCCCAATCTTCTTCTTCCTCCTCCTCCCCCTCCTCCTGAATCCGAACGGATTCCTAATGAGCAGGATGAGGTTCTTCCTAACAGACCAGGAGACCGAAAGAGCGGAGAGAGGCAGTTTTTGCTAATGTGTATTATATATATCTAAGAATGTTTAGGAATGACAAAGTAAATTTATATTAAAGAAGTATATACATAACCATATACGCAACCATTCACATATAAAATACATTATAAAAACACTGACGAAGTCCTAGTGAACAAACTGCAATGGGAATATTCTGAATACTTGATACAGAAAATTTCCCTGAAAAAAAAAGGAAAAGAACCCAAACGCAACAAAAGCAATGACACCCACATTTCTACACGACTAAATAAAACATTCATTCATAAAAGCTTTTCGAGTAACAATGCCTTATCATACACTACATGACATCGCCGTCGCATAAATTACATCCATCTTGTCTTTCCAGAGGCCCTTTATAAATTACAGAGTTCATTTTTGTTCGTCTTCAATACCTGAACAACCTGATATCACCGGCCATCTGTCATTTGCTTATTCCCATTCATCCTTTAATAAATTGTTAGCGCCTCCCATTATCAACCCTGACAGCGTTCTGATGTCTAGCTAAGCCGGCAGTTGGGGGCTTGTCGAAGCCAGCGTCACCGCCTGCCAAGCCAGTGACTAGCATTGATAACAGAGAAGTATAAATGGCTCGTCCGAGCTGGGAAAGAATTTGTAGATGTCATTGAGATACCCACGGCCAACGGACGCACTGTTGCCAATATCCGATACAACCAACCAGTTGGTTGGGGGTTTCAATTACTGTTATCATTCGGTCTTTGTCACTGTCTTCGAGTGTTGGTAATAAGTCTTTCTCTTTTGGCTCCATTACGAGTGGTCATCCGTTTTCTTTTATCGAGCGAGCTGCTGCGTCGCGATTAGGAGCAATCTTCGCTGCAATTAGATGAGAGTGACCCTCCATGACGTGATAATTGCGTCTGTCTGTTAGACAGTGACACAAAACTGCTCAAAACCTTTTGTCTCTTCTTTTGTGATTTACATGACTACATTAAAATGCCGAATGTGACGGCCACTTACTGTAGCTTCGCGCCTAACAAATGTATTGCACGATTAAAAAAAAATATATGAAACATCATTAACTGAATCAACTTATTCTTCTAAACAAATGCCAGAGAATTTACAAAGTAAACGCGCTTAGTAAGCATCAACTGGAGAGAGAGAGAGAGAGAGAGAGAGAGAGAGAGAGAGAGAGAGAGAGAGAGAGAGAGAGAGAACATCAAGTTCGAAATCTAAGAGACATTTCCAGAGGTATCCTTGAGTCGACAGGTGGAAGCCAAGAGAAGGTTTACGTGCCAAAGACTGTAAGGGGAGAAGATGGTTTCCATTAAATCTTGCTTATCAGCATTCTCTCTCTCTCTCTCTCTCTCTCTCTCTCTCTCTCTCTCTCTCTCTCTCTTTGTGCTTGTATGTGCACGCAATCGAATCTTCGGTTCAAGCACACAAGGATTGCTTTATTACAGAAGAGGAAAGTAATTGCTTAGCCAGAAACTAATTAACTGTGTAGACGTACTTTAATGGGACAGACAGGTATAGATTTCTCTCTCTCTCTCTCCTGAAACTTCCATAACAGAAGAAGGCGTCGCTCAGACCTACCCAGTGGAAAGTGAGGAACCCCTGCTGGTAAGTTATTTATCGCGACCACTGCTGGCGGAGTGTTCAACTCTGAACCTGTGGTCTTCCCTACCCAAGCGATATGTTTCTTTCTACTTTTTTCTTCCCTTTTTAATTCCTCGCCCGCGCGCCCCCATCCACCCACTCCAAAGCCTCCTGTCTACTTTAACACCCACATCCCTTTCTTCCTGCAAGGTTTATCTTCGTCAAACACTTATACGCCAGTGTCGTAAAAATCTATAAAGTCCCCTTGAATGCGGCAATAACTGTCAGAAGCCACTCATAATAATAATATTTAAAATTCGGCGACTAGGAGGGGGCGGAGGGGCCTAGGCGCAGGTATTAAGGCATCGAGCAAGAGGACTCTATCGGGTGATTTGTTGGATGAAAAGGCTGAGTTGCGGTCGACGCTTTCCGCCCACCCCACAAGGTAACGATCACCCCCGTCTTCTCCTCTTCCTCCTCCACCTCATTCTTCCTCTTCCCTTCCCACTACAATCGGTACTGGCCCTCCAGTCTCGCGACTTCCCCTGCAGAATCCCATTCAGAAACTATTGCTATTCAGATACCTCTCATTTTTCTGCGTCTTCATCATCACTCGAAAGCAAGCAACAGTCAGCACATGGAGGCCGAGCCAAATATGTGGCATCTTCGCCCAATTTTCTAAATAACAACCTGGATAATTGAGACGACTCCAAGCGGATTGCAGAATGGTTTAAATTCTTAAACCCTTTGGTTCTGGTGTTAGTGGAACCTGCGAAGTAAGTAAGTAGCCCGAGCGAACGGGGCCGGGCTGGACGGAAAAGAAAGAGAAGTTGGCTGTCGAAACAATCTGAGACGCCGACTAAGGCGGACTGGGACCACCTTGCCCCGACCTGCCATGCTGGTTCTATCTGCAGATAAAGCTATTAAAGAGATAAGCCGAGCCAGCGCACTCGCATAGAGATTGCCTTTAATGCGACAGGGTGGTGCAGAGCCTCTGGACCCTTCGCGGCTGCCTTGCCACCTGTCTCGATGGGTATCGTCGCCATGTCATTTTGCTTCAGCCAATAACACCCCGCATCTTCCAGCTATTATCCAGGCGAACAATACTGGAGGGAAAGGCCATCAATTGTGCCTCTGTCCAGGGCCGTTCCTCCCCCTTCCTCCCCACAGGCAGAACAAGATTCTGGAAACCGACGGCGGTGAAATGGGTAGAGGGAGACCAGGTATGCGAGGGCTAAAAGAGTTGTTACAAGAGACCCTGGCTTCGCACTTCCATGGTAGTGAGAGAATCTGAGGACAAGCTCAAATCGAAGCCACCAACCAGGTACTGACCTGCGTTGTTTGCCTGTCAAATTACCTCATCATTTGGTCTCGTTCAGCCTGGAATTACTTTCTTCGTATTGAAATGCCGATTAAGTCAAGGAAGGAAAATGGAAAGTGTATGTCCTTGTGGAGCACTCATGAAACGCTAAAAAAGAGGAGCTAGGGCTAATGTTCTTTTTCAGCATCCGTCCGTGGGTCATGCAGAGATAGCCGAGTGTATTATAGCAATGTGTTCGACAAATATGACTCTACACTTTCAATTTGTAAAGTCTAACTTTACTGTAAACTGCAAAAAAAGAAATAATCACGGCTACTGTAATCCCAGTAATGAATACCAACAGACAAAAGTAACAAATAATAATAATAATAATAATAATAATAATAATAATAATAATAATATTAATAATACCAGCATCAAGAGGTCAACGAAACCCCCAGGTGGGAATTTCATAAGGATGTCCCCTATCTGTAGCATCTTCATCCCGACGAATAAGACCTAAGCTTCCAGCAAATCTGAGGGACGTTAAGCGAGCGCTCTAAAGGGTACGTGGACCTGGACTTTCGTTTATGCTGTAATATTGTATGCATAGTTCTAGGGATTAAGCGACACATCCTATGATGATGATGGCAATAGATCGCTCTTAAACCTTCATATGACGAGTGCACATGGAGGGATGAAGGAGGAAGAGGAGGGGGTTGGTGGGGGGGACCTAGGAAGAGTAGGGAACATCCTGCCGTGCCGAAAGTTCTTATCCATCCAGGATGATGGCGCTGTTAGGCCAAATGGTACTTACAATCTCAGCCAGGTTCTCTCTCTCTCTCTCTCTCTCTCTCTCTCTCTCTCTCTCTCTCTCTCTCTCGTAGCAAACAGACTACAAATTTGGCTCAACATCATGACGGTGGTCATCAATTCCTGAATTTCTCCAAATCATTTCGTCTGCTGCAATTCCCAGATTCCACGTTCCTTAACAGAATTAAAAAAATTATATATATATATATATATATATATATATATATATATATATATATATATATATATATATATATATATATAAAGCTCTATTGACCAAGTAGAATAAAACCTTTAGTTTTCGTCTGAAAATGTCGAGAATGTCATGTCGATATAACTTAGACATTCCCAATATTTTCGATGCTGAATAATATACAGAGAGAACGAATTGCTTTGGACAAAGCTTGGTTGGAAAACTGTGGGGATGAATTATGGCCTTAAAGAGCAAAAATGCTTGTATATGCGAATGCACGAGGCAATCTTCCATCATCTTTCCTACAGAGCCATTTTGTTAATTTTGTAATTACTTTAGATCATCTATTTTATTAAAAATTTTTCAGTTAGTCTCCATATTTAATTACATACATGGATATAACTTCCATTTCAGAATACTAAGTTTATCATCTCGATTTGGATCTGATAAGCGTTTCTTTGGTTGGTTCTCCACAAGCAATTTCAGTGACCCTCACTCCCACCCAGCCCCAACAACAACCCCCCACCTCTCCCCCCCTCTCTCTCTCTGAAAAAGCTACCTTTTTTTATATAGAATTTATATAAATACATCTTCTACTTTTCTTTTCCATTTCATCAGTCAGGATTCATTTGGTTGAACTATGTCGAAAACACTCGCGTCGTTTCTCATGCCAACTCGAGACCATCCCGCGCCAATAATACTGCATCCGTATCGCCGAAGCAATCGCCTCTTCACGTTCCATGCACAAACCATCCAGAAGGTTTGAACAGATAAAAGGGCTTCGCGTGGACCCGGTTGTCTAAGACTATAGCAACCGCCTCACTGCTCCACTGACTTAATGCTAAGACCGCTTCGACAACTCTCTCTCTCTCTCTCTCTTCCTTCGAGGAGTGCGGCTACTCAAGCGTGTTCATGGCCAGCTAAGGTACTCTCCTTCGTCATTCGAGCGGAAGGAACAGCAGAAGGGGGTTACGGGGTGGGGTGGGGGAGTTTAAGTATAATATGCAAAGGGGATCTTGGTAATATTTTGCATTAATATAAGCAATAATTTAAGATTCAGCTTCGTCACCTTCAGATATACAATATTCAACCAATGAAAGATCTGGCATCGAACTACAAAACAATGGGAAAGTGAAGTAAACAGTTTTAAATATATGACTTTCGTCACTGAACTGTCAGGGAGAATTTCCATAATAACGAATAAATGTTAATTGTTTCAACGCATTAAATAAAAAAATAACAGAGGAATGAAAATGAATAAGTTTAAATCAATAAATACGAAAAATAAAAAATCCAGTGAACATTAGCATTCACATTAATTTCGAAAACACCAAGCAACAAAAGGCCTCCTCTCTCTCTGTCTCTCTCTCTCTCTCTCTCTCTCTCTTCTCTCTCTCGTCACCTTCGAGTTCCAGCAAACGAATCACGAGGCTGACGGAGAGGACGAGCGATGTGTATCGGTGCCGGACTGCCGCTTGTCAAATCAATGATAGAGATATGCAAATTCGAGCGTCCTTCAGGTGTCGTTTCCTGTTCTGCTCGACTGCCATGTTTGGACCGGCAGCAACCTTAACCATCCACTGATGGGGAGGAGGAGGAGGAGGAGGAGGAGGAGGAGGAGGAGGAGGAGGAGGAGGAGGAGGAGGAGGAGGAGGAGGAGGAGAGGGATTAGGAATATGTTAATAAGGGCCTCTATCAGTGTTTCCATAAACAACGCTATCATGCATATGAGGGGCGTTGGAGGCTTTATACAGGTGCCACCTAACCCCAAACAAAGTACCACAGATTAATTTGATATTGGCTAATAAAAAATCGATTCGGTCCCAGCCATCCCATACGGGTTTTCAAATGGCCCTACACTGCGCCTTATCGAAGAGTGAGAGCGGAACGATGCTAATCTGCATAATGCCTGGATGTTTATGCAATTGCAAACATATCAAGAGATAAAATGACGACACACGAATCAACACGCAACACAGTTTAAGTGAATGACTAAATACACATATATACAGTACATGTACAGTATATATATATATATATATATATATATATATATATATATATATATATTACATATAATAATTAATATATATATAAAATTACATGAAACTAACCACACAGAAAACTTAAAACTCTTAAACAATGATACACAAGCAACATACACACACACACACACACACACACACATATATATATATATATATATATATATATATATATATATATATATATATATATATATATATATATATATATATATATATATATATATATATATATATATATATATATATATGTGTGTGTGTGTGTGTGTGTGTGTGTGTGAGTATGTGTGTGTGTATAATTAGTGTGTTTGCGCGCACTCGCGATTGTAAAATAATTACTGACATAACATACTCTAAAATACAAGACCCTGCTTTACCGAAAATATTCACGATCTGTTTTTTTTTATATTCAGCATTCGACATAATCAGAATTTTCTCCATTGCCGAGATGAGTTCCTAGGTTATTTCAGTTGCGGGATAATCCCCTGGGGATTCACGTAATCCTGAAACTACCACATGATTTTAGATTTAATGGCCGCATTCCGCCGGAATTAACAACCCAGTAACTTCTCGATGCGTTTCTCGGTGGCAGCGAGATCTTTCGTCCAATAAACGATCTGGAGAAGAAGACGCTCAGTACACACTGAACTGATTCAAAATAAACATGGCGGAGATTTCTTGAGAACGTCTAACACATGTGTGAGTTCGCTTTCAACATGCAAAAATGTTGATGAGGATGAATTCACGAATATATATATATATATATATATATATATATATATATATATATATATATATATATATATATATATAAAATATAGTGGGTTTTTAAGCAGGGATTTTTTGTTGTATCGTGATAAACCCATTTATTTATAAGAGGAAAAAATCTAATGGTGGATTGCCCGAGTCTAACAAGCAGTAAACAGCACCATTAGTGAGAGTGAAAGCATTATATATATATATATATATATATATATATATATATATATATATATATATATATATATATATATATATAATATATATAAATGATAAGAGTTAAACAAAACTTTTCACTGAATATTTAAACATACATTAAAGTATGATAACAAAGTACAAACACACAAAATACTCACAGATGATATATTACATAAACAGACAGAAATAAAGAACTGGTTCGTCGGTTGTTCGGACTAAGTGAGCCTTATACCAGCAAGAGCCTTTGCCCCAAGGCTAGGACTGTGAAAAGGAATACAGACGAACAAAAAGATGAATAAAAAAATACGACACTCAAGGGTCAGTCACACACTACAGATTGCGGAGTCTCTCAGCCACATGCAACAAGTCCATTTAAAAACGTAATGACGGCGCCGTTTCCCCACATTATCCAATTCAACCAGTAACGTATGCCGAGTAGAACTGTCCTTCTCCTCATAACATTCTGTTCCATAAATCTCATTAGCCGCGGCAAAAAGGCTCTCAAGCAGCGGAGATAAATCTGATAAAGAGTCTTCGTCTTATTTCCCAGGTATGTCGTCAGGTTACTTCATTCGCATTACTTTGACACACCGCCCCCACCTCCCACATCCCCTCCGACCAATCCCATCCCATCCCTCTCAACACACGCCCTAGCAAACAAAGATCTCAGTCAACAATGCTTCTGCCTTATCGCCTCTGCAATCTAGTTCAACTTTACGAAAATGTGCTATAAAAAGTGCTATAATAAATCTCTCTCTCTCTCTAGATCGTTGTTTTAACTTACAACGGCAACTAAAAAGTAAGAAAGAAATTTTAAATGAAAACAGTCAGATTCTTCAATTCTCGGACGAACGTATCATTATCCAACAGGAATATTCCTGCAGAGTC
The DNA here is from genome assembly GCF_040412425.1 of Macrobrachium rosenbergii. Lineage (NCBI taxonomy): Eukaryota > Metazoa > Arthropoda > Malacostraca > Decapoda > Palaemonidae > Macrobrachium > Macrobrachium rosenbergii. Next base: position 19,537,046 of record NC_089791.1, read on the forward strand.
ATGACCCGCCAAAACAATAAATACTCGTCTTTGAAAATGACATTAAACCAAGTTGAAGCCACGATCGTTATCTCACGCCATGTGATAAATGCAAAGTGAAGCCAAGAGCAGAAAAGAGAGAGAGAAAAAAAAATGAATCCATAAAAAATATAGATAAACGCTAAATTGCAAGCAGACTTCTGAGAACAACAGTCTCCATTGCTTCTTCACGCTTTCAGCCAGTGCGTGGTCTTTTACGCATTTGAACATACACACTGCATAATATCATTAGCATCAAAGGCATGCAAATGCATATCAAATGTACACACATATCATATTCATTGTCAACAACCCCATCTGGGGCTATCAAGTGTCAAGAAAGCACACTTCAACTTACTCAGTTATTAAGTCGATTATATCTTTATTTTCATCGTCAGCTTTCTCTCTCTCTCTCTCTAAGGGTAGCCAAGTGCGTCAGCGCCTTATTTACTTTAATAAAACAATTTTCATTCTTACGGTACGATGAGGGGGATAGAATAGAGCAGGAGGATGAGGCGGATGGGAGAAGGAAATAAGAAGGGGAGAGAATAAAAATTGGAAGAGGAGGAGGAGGAGGAGGAGAATAAAAGTAGGGGAGGAGGCATAAGATAAAGGAATAAAAGCAGAGAAAGGAGGCATAAAAGAGAAAAAAAAAGTAGGAAGCAGAGGATAGAGGAATACAAATATGGGAAGGAGGTACAGAGGGAGAGGGGGGGGGGGAAGTGAGAGACGGAGGAAGAGGAAGAGGGGAGAATAAAAGTATGATTAAACAGAAAAGAGGAGAGAAGAAACGTCGGACGGAGAAGAAAACAAGCGTAAAGTGGAGGCGGACTGGGCAATGTCTTTTATCGGAACCATTAATTTCGTGGAATCTCTACCAAACGTTTCTTTAACACAGTCCAGACGGGAGAGGCGCAATGAGGCGAAACCCATTGAGAAAATGACAAGGCAAGAGAATGCGATCTTATGACTCTTCTCTGCATCTCAATGGCGGAAAATACCAACAATTCTAGCCGCCATTGTTGTTTTAATCGTGGGCGCGAGTGCTTTAATAGAAACTAGTGAATGCGAATTGGGTGTCTGGACGTGATACATGAAATAAGAGACGTTTTATGTGATGTAATTATATAAAAAAAGAGGAGAAAAAATTAGTATAAGATGGTTTCAAGAACTAAAATAAAGGGGAGAAAAATGAGTATAAGAAAGTTTCAAAACTAAAATAAAGGGGAGAAAAATGAGTATAAGAAGGTTTCACGAACTAATCTTATTTAAATTGCTGAAGGTTTATCTCTCTCTCTCTCTCTCTCTCAACAAAAGAGAGCCGGAGAAATCAAAGATCGGTTTAAAAACGGAAAACCCTACCCTCCTTTCTCTCACGAGGCTCCACAAGTGGTTCCTCAGAGGGAAGCGGCGTGGCAATGCTTAAGGGGAAGAAAAGTGGTACAGTGTCCGTATAAGTAGCCTATAAGTGGCTCCGGTGGATAAGAAATGGGGGGCTGGCCTTGGTCACGGGATTAGGAGGCACTGAATGCCACTGTTGACGCTGACTGAAGGAGGCCTTCCTCCTCTTCCTCCTCCTCCTCCTCCTCGCCTCGACATCCCTAAGAGAGTCTTATTTGCTGATTTACGCTTGACCTCAGGAACCCTTCGAAAATATTGCCACCTCTGCTCAGGAACCCCAACACATGGGGCTGTTCCTGGGCCCTTTATAAAAATATCTTGGCAATGCTTTTTTTTTTACTGATACATGAGGAAGAGTCAATTGATAACCGTTGCTAATACTTTTGTCCTAAAGCAATTAACACTGTTAATCCCACTGCTAGTGTCTGAACATCAAAATACAGCGTTGTAATGAATTAATTTTTTATAAATTGATTTCCATTGCACATTTGTTGCACCACTTCCATATACAACTGACATTACTGGATATTAAAAAAGAGACACTCTGAATCAAGGTGACGAGCGTTGCAAAGAACTAAAATGAGGAAAAATTTTTTTTCAATACCGCTAACTGAAATTATAAGCTACGCAAAAAAAAAAAAAAAAAAAAAAAAAAAAAAAAAAACCAGTGGTCGTTTCAGTTTCATGGATGAGCCCAGGGTCTACATCATTCCTCTTATTCCTTTTAACACCTCAGCAAGGCTCAGTGCTGGTTGGCATAAGGCCGGCTTACTCTAAACCATATGACCAACCAACACTACGGAACAGTCTTTATGGCAGTGTCATGGATGTTAATTCTCAATAAGATTACGAGTGGCCAGTATGCTACTTTACAGTGCCATAAAGTGCCATGCACCACGGTCCCTATGTTTCTTTTATTTTTACTTTTCTCAGTAACTCAACAAGTGCTTATATGCCAATATTTATCTGTTTATATTTCAACTGGGTTTTATATAAAAGTTACTTTATTTTTTCTGTTTTTGACGAATACTGGTCTTTTTGACTTGTTCCACATGCGTAATAATAATAATAATAATAATAATAATAATAATAATAATAATAATAATAAATAATAATAATAAACACAGCGGCTCAGTCAATGTCAAAACCTAACCAGAAAAAAAAAATGTGAATCTTAACGTCTCACTCCAATCCCTTCACGATTATATTCCCCAAACAAAACATCTAAAGCCCTTTCCATCAATTATGAACTTGAAAAAAAAAAGGGCACAAGCTCGCACACAGAAGTCCTCGAAAGAACCCAAACAAGACTTGATGAAGCCGATCCAATCCTTCACACAACCGTCTAATCCATGATTAGTCGAATCAATTTGATTCGCATTCCATCCTAACCGTCCTCCTCCCCTTTTGTTCACAGTCTCTCCCCCTAACTCCTCATCCCTCCCCCACCACCTCCCTTGCACCATGCTGTCTTCGATAACTGTCACTAAGAGTCATTTTGGAGGCGTTCCGATAAGGCTTACTCTAACTGACGGCCAGCACTTTCACTCAAAACAAGGACAATGAGAGAGCAAACTGAAAATTGAATGGGGTTGCTCGCTCCATCGGGATGACCCTTTGATTCGATATTAATGGAAGTCTTAATATCAACTTCAGTATTTTGATTCAGTATTAACGGAGGTGTAAGTATCTACTTCAATACCAAAATTCAGTTTTACCGGAGGTCTAAATATCTAGATTCATAATGAACGGAGGACTGAACATCTACTTGAATAAAAAGAAATTTAAAAGACAACATATACGTAAAATCAAATCTAAAAATATCAACTGAACATATAGGAATGGAATGTTGTTTTGAAGGAAAGAACACCTCGATTTCTATAGACGACTATAGACCCACGTCTCGTCTATACAAAAAAACACACACACACACACGATCGCATCGCAAGCAAAATGTTCACGACACAATTCCTCGCATGATTACTGAAACATGTAAAACACTTGCAGATGATATCCGAGTAACTTATGAACCGTAATTACGGTTCTCAGCAAAACGGGAAAGACGTTCGTGCATAATTAACCTAATGCGAGAAGGATTTACACATTGTTGGGCAACACGACCGTAAGGGTTCTGAATTTAGTGTTCCCACTTCTTACAAAAAAATATATAGTAAGGGTATCTTGGTAATGGGGTAACAAAGGCGCTAAGAAAAATTCAACAAAACAAGTCTCTTGAGTTCACTCAAACATTGTGAACGTAACCTGAGAGTAAATTATGATAAATAAGATGACATCAACAACTTTAAAAAACCCACCACTATGTAGAGGCACTTTGAATAAATAACTAAGATTGCATAAGAAAATGTGTGTGTGTGTGTGTGTGTGTATGTGTGTGTGTGTGTGTGTGAGAGAGAGAGAGAGAGAGAGAGAGAGAGAGAGAGAGAGAGAGAGAGAGAGAGATTATTACCAAGATATTTCAGACATAATGAGTGGAAATGTGTGTGTGAGAGACAGAGAGGGAGAGATCATTATCAAGATATTTCAGACGTAATGAGAGAGAGAGAGAGAGAGAGAGAGAGAGAGAGAGAGAGAGAGAGAGATTATTACCAAGATATTTCAGACGTGATGAGTGGAAATGTGTGTGTGTGTGTGTGTGTGTGTGTGTTGTGTTTGTGCGTGTGTGTGTGTGTGTGTGTGTGTGTGTGTGTGTGTGTGAGAGAGAGAGAGAGAGAGATTATTACCAAGATATTTCAGACATAATGAGTGGAAATGTGTGTGTAGAGACAGAGAGGGAGAGATCAGAGAGATATTTCAGAGAGAGAGAGAGAGAGAGAGAGAGAGAGAGAGAGAGAGAGAGAGATATTTCAGACGTGATGAGTACCAAGGCATGTTGTGTGTGTGAGAGAGAGAGAGAGAGAGAGAGAGAGAGAGAGAGAGAGAGATTATTATCAAGGCATTTAATGAGTGGATATAAAGCAATTTCTCTCTCTCTCTCTCTCTCTCTCTCTCTCTCTCTCTCGATTTCGACGACCGACACACCACAGCTGGTCACAAGAACGGGGTCGGAGCTTCTGCCAGCTGGATACACTTGGAGGAGATGCAACAGGGCCATCCCATGATCGTGCAGGTCTTGAAGGTCAAAGGCAGGTCACGGGGTAACGAATGATTACAAACACAAAACCCATTAACGGTTATACGGTACATTTTCTCTTTGATACTGAACAGTACTCTCTCTCTCTCTCTCTCTCTCTCTCTCTCTCTCTAAAAGATTTGCCCCACCTATATATAATATATATATATATATATATATATATATATATATATATATATATATATATATATATATATATATATATATACATATATATATATATATATATATATATATATATATATATATATATATATATATGCGTGTGTAACATAAATTCTCTCTTCATTGCAAAACAAAATAAACAAATAAAATACATTACGAGATGACTAACAAAAACAAACCAATTGGAACAAAAATACTTTCTGAATCTGCTCGGGGCTATTACTCTTGTGGGTACTTGGGCACTTAAATAATTTCCGAATAAATTGTTCCTAAGAATCTTTAAGAACCACCAAACTATTTTTGTTCTGCTTGTCCTTCCTTGTCCACACGGTCCGCTTTCCCTACTCTTCCCACTTTCTTTTTAGCTTTACTCTATTCCATCCACGATCACTTTCAAATGAGAGAGAGAGAGAGAGAGAGAGAGAGAGAGAGAGAGAGAGAGAGAGAGAGAGAGAGAGAGAGAGAGAGGAAAGAAATCCTTCCTCTAGGCCCAAAAGCATCCGAGGAATGTCACCCTTTTTTTAACGTCTTGACTTTCGAAGTTGACAATGTTTTCACAGCCTAGTGGAGCGAAGGTCCAGTTCAGGGAAAACAAGAGAGGTCCCCTCTTCTCCGATGCTTGATCTATTGGACAGCTGCTCTGAGAGGATTTCAATCAGACCAGGATTATCTCCAGAACAGAGAGAAGAGAGAATATGAGCTCCCGAATGAATCAGTGAGAGGGGAGAACTAAGTTGAAAGGCTTCACGTTACTTTCAGGTGAAGTTGAATCAACAAGGAAAACAGTTACAAGACTCTACTTGAGAAGTCCTTTCTGACTTTTAAAATAAGCGGACCTGAGGACCCTAGCAGAGAGAGAGAGAGAGAGAGAGAGAGAGAGAGAGAGAGAGAGAGAGAGAGAGAGAGAGAGAGAGGAACCAATAAAACAGACTTTTTCTTGCTGTGTTAAAGAGTAAACATGAATAAATCACGGAACTTAAGACGCTGCAAAATGGCAAAAACTAATAAAGCTGTTTTATGATTTCATAACAGAGTCACTTTCGCCCACTTGAATGATATTATCTATTACTTATTGTGTTTGACAACAAATAAAGTTGAGCAGGGGCGGTTCGCGCTCACATGAGAACGTGATAATGAATCAGCCTAATAAAACTTCAATAGATCTCCCCAAATACATTTACAAAAGCTGCCTAAACATTATGTAAACATCTGATGCATCCCACGTTTTACATTAAATGAGGTAAAAAGTCCTTTGTAGCTCTTCAGTGCCTCAAAATTTGCTACAAACGAAAACGCAGCTTTACACTCCATCAAAATATCACCACTTTCTTGAACATGCGAATTTGTATTAAACAAATTCATAAAAGACAATTTTACAACGTGGCCTTCGAGAATTATGACCTATTGTGCAAGACAGGGTCTCAGAATAACCTTACAAACAGACGAAATTATTCAAATCGTCAGCAGCCTACAAACAGAACAATAACTTTGGGCTTTTTTCAGTTTATCTTTACGTTCCAGAAGTGGAAGTCAGTACCCCTGAAAAATTATTTGCTTTTTACTCGTAAAAATCTATTTCTGGTGGATATCTTTTTTTTATCTTATTTTTTCTTACAAGGTTTCTTAATTTTGTACCAAAATTTCTAGAATTTACGCATAAAAATGTTGACAAATAAAAACAATATCCACGAGCACAGAATAACTTTGAAGCTACAATTCTTTCTACCTGTCTCTCTACTTGTAAATACTGGACACTGGTAACAGTGACACTAAAATAAAATAGAACGAATAAAATTTAATGTTGCAAACAACATTTCCGTTACCAGTACCTCACATTCACTAAACGAGATAAATCGCTTAAAACTGCTTCAACTGTAGAACAGATAATGGGTCTTAAAACTCAGTTGGCGGATTAAAAAAAAGAAGAAGAAAAAACTCGCAAGGGAAGTACCACTTCATTACACACGATTCAACAAGAGTGACTCAACTTGAAGAAGCTGTAGATCAGCAACAGCTGGTAACTTGAAATAGGTCAGGCGTAGAAGGATTGCCGTTTTTCTTTCCTCTTCTTCTTCTTCTTCTTCTTCTCCCTTTTTTACGAGCTGACGTAGGGACCAGCTCTACCTTTTGTCTCTTAATCTCAGTTGGTCCTTTCACACGTAAAGGGATATGCAAGGGATTATAATTAAGGGGTGATGAATAATCAAGGGGGGTGGGGGAATGAAGGGGCGAGTTACATCGAGGCAACAGTGATCTCTAAGAAAGAAGTAGAACAAAACAAAGAGGGGAAGGTATACTGTGGATGAAGGGTCTTGGCTACCAGCATCAAATAAAGCAAAAATATGAAAACTGAATCAAATAAATGTCAGCAAAAGATAAGAGATGAAATAATTTCAATTAAACAAGGAATCTCTCACAAATGAGGATCAGAATTATATCTACAGAGAATCCAAAACCTGACTTTGCCAATGGGTAAAACTATTTCTAGACAGAACCAAATCATGATTTGCCAATGGACAACCACTAATTCTAGAGAGAATCCAAAATCTCATTTGACAGTGGACAAAACAATTTCTAGATATAACCTAAAACCTGATTTGCCAATGGACAAAACCATATCTGGAGATAATCCAAAGTCTGATTTGCCAATAGAACATAGTAAAAATAAACATACTCAAACATAACTACAGCAATATATTTAGAAACCTTGAGAAAGATAGAATATATTATATTTTAGTCAACTACGAAATGTCCAGAGAAAAAAATAATAAGGGATATCACAGCATGAAGCATTGTAAGTCAGGCGACGCCAAGCTTCGCTGAACCAAGCCAAAAGGGACAGGCCGTAAGCGAAGATCCCATAAACACATAAACAAATACAGTCCTAATATTCTCCAAGTCATATATACCAAGTCAAATATACCACTGGCTTGGGTTCCCATCAAATAAGCACACCCTAGGAAATGACAGAATCATTTCTCAGAATCAAGTTTTAGTTTTCCTTTTAGAATTGGCTGGGATAAAGCTGATATTTCCGAATGCAATGAGAAGCTAAAACCCATTCCCAATTGCTTATTTGGTTACCGTGTGTGGTTTTTTCAATAAATTTAGGAATATAATAATAATAATAATAATAATAATAATAATAATAATAATAATAATAATAATAATAATCAACACACAGTCACGTATGTAATAGAAATCTATTTCTAACTCACATCGCAATCGAACCCAGGGCCCTCAAATGACAAGCAAGGGGTCACTTGTTAGCGCCTTTACCTTTCATTTGAGAGGCCCTGGATTCGATCCCGATGTGAGTTAATAATAATAATAATAATAATAATAATAATAATAATAATAATAATAATAATAATAATAATAATAATAATAATACTGTGATGAATTAAACTGAGGACGTCTCACAACATTAATTCCATTAACATTTCCAAATAAGATTTCTATGACAACTAATAATAACAACAATAACAATATTGGCACTTGAGAACACAGTACCTAAACCAGCGACAAAGGCAGCCACTGTTCACATATGAAAGCATTTGGGGATGGCTAAAAGCCATCTTTCGCTGAGTAGAGAATGAGGACGTTGGGGGGCAGGGTGCCAGGGGGAGGGGGGACAAGGCACCCCGTAATCCGGGGCGTCCCATGGTTGTCACGATGGAGCACCCAGCCGAATACCCCGTGTGCAATTTACTGCTATCACCTGTGGCTGCTGTTTTACAGTAGTGAACCCCACCCTTCATTAATATTGTTTTGTCTCGTGAGGACTGTCATAGTACTTATACTGTACACTCTTTAGGCCTTTTTTATGCAGCATTCTAATTACTGCAATGCACACCATTTTCTATATTTGTTAGTATGTATTACACGGGGAACAAAGTTAGACGTGACATCCTACTTGGTAACATGGAGATATTCTTTTAAATTCGAGTTCCATTTATTAACGACTAGAAGTTAAAAAATAGGGAACATCACCAAATAATCAGCATGAACTACTTGACAGCAATAGGAAAATCTTTGCCAGCAAAAGAACCTAAAATCTCCGCGATGACTCTGCTCTTGAAATTCATTCAACCTGCGTCAGTGACACGTTCAATTCACTCTTAGAAAAAACACCAGAGGCTTTGATCAATCAAAACTGAGGAGAGGAAGACAAACAAACGAAGGGGCCTGGCGATCGAGACAGAACTCTTTTGGCTTTTGTTGGGGTAACCGGTCGCTGGCTCTCGTCTTCACGCCAATAAACACAACAAAGTAAATCCTCGGCCTTAAGCCTTGCCTTGGCCGGGGCCTCGCGAATGGCAGCACATTCATGCACAAGATGCTGCTGCTGCTGCTGTCCACTCGGGCCGTAATAGAATCATTTGGAAACGGAGCGAATGGAATTCTCATAATTGTTGCGTTTAATCCTCTGCAAGATATACAGTCCTGCTTTGGGAATCTTGCTTGCTACTACTTGCTATTTCTAATACTCCAACTGTTATCCATCGCTACGACCTTCAATTTAATTTTTTGTATATATTTTTGATGAGGAACGTGCTATATTAACGTACCATTCAATAAAAAGTACATTAGTAACTTCAATTATTTTCATCTACAAAGATGCTTGGATACTGAAAAAAGTGCAAAATCCTTGTCACATCATTACTGAGCTACATGTTTTCGTTCGCTACCAAGGGAAGACTTCAAGAAATGAACAAAGGGGATTAAGAGGACGTTTGTAAAAGAAGCAGTCGCTCATAAGCTAGAAAAATATCAAGAAAAAATAAATGAAAGAGAAGTCTACAGAGCCCGTCTTCCAATATGGCCGCTTTTCAATGTTGTCCCGAGAGCCGGTATGTTTTTCTAAGGAGTCCCCCAATCCCACTAAGCCAAGTGTGCGCATCCATACTCCCTGTCCATGGCCGCGGCCCGGCCTATCCTTCACGCCATTCATGAGTCCCAATCACGTATTCAACATGTAACTTAGCACGGAGACAGATTAGCACTCTTGACATCGGCCCGGCTAATCTGTTTACGAAAGGGATTACGTTGGCAAACAGTAGCGGCGGGTCATATCTTATTGGGAGTTGACACCTCTAAAGCAGGATTACCGGCGCTGAATTCCGACCCTATTTGGACGCCCGGTAGAAAAGGGGTCTTACAGGAGATTCCGAGGCGGACTTGTGTCACACTGGCGCCTTTGTCTCGCCGGTTTATAAGGTGATTGGGCGGTTTATTAACGATCGCCCGAGATTTATGAACGGTTCTGATTTACCCGCAGTTTGGTCTCTGTTTCTACAGAAAGGAGTTCAGATACAAGGCCCCGATGATGATGCTTCAAGCTGCCTACACATTACATAAAGACGTGTGATTTCTTTTATTTTTCAGACTTACCTTCGAAGGTCATTAACATTCCACCCACCTTTTTGTTGGTCGAAAACCTGAATAATTTTAAAAATATACAGAAAATACGCAATAAAACTGACATACTAACTTTAACTAAAGAGAATAACGGGGACAGACCTTGCATTGAAGTAAATACTGATAATGATACGAACTTTACAGACAATATTTCTCTACATGTCCCATGAATTAATTCAAAAGCAATGAAAATACCAACCACCAAATAAAATAAATTGAAAGACTGTCAAACATCTTTAGATGTCTTAGAAAAATAACTCCCACAAACTAAGCCTTTAAAGGATATTAAGTCTCAGTATTTGACCAAAATGCAAGTATTTGACATTTCCAAAGAACAGACAGCTGAAATGACACAAACACCCACTTCATTCAATGAGGTCTTTTGTTAATACTCACCACGACCTTCCAGGGGAGAGAGGCCTCTAAGTGTGGGCTGAGGTGAGGTATGAAGGGACTGATACAAGTGCTCCATGTAGGGAGGGATCCTGTAGGGTGGGTGTGGGGGGGCAGGGAGGTCCCCTGGGGCAGCACCAAGGGGCGCCGCGCCCAGTCTCCCTCCCACCAGGGGCAGCTCCAGCGAAGGGCTGCCACCACTTACGCCCAGCCTGTGACCAAAAGAGAAAAACGTCAGTGACAGTACAAGGATTTAGTCTTTAAATTATCGGTGCTTCTTGTATTAGAATGTGCAGACCACACCTAAAAAAACCTGACAAAAATTACAGCAGGATTAATATAAATTCAACATTATTATGACAGTAATACGAATATGTTATTCGTGCTCAGCTGCAAATACTTCTGCGGACTTCCATGAGTAGAGCTGGAACCTGATAAAAGAAGTACGAAATTTGTACGGTAGAGCTACAGTATATACTTGAGACATAATAAGATACATGATAAAACGGAGATATATTTACATCTAATACTTCACATTTACTGAAAGGTAAAAAGAGAAAAACAAAACAAAACAAAAAAATCCGCGAAGTTTCAAAACAAAACTTTACAAAACCACAACGAAAGGAAAACAAAACCTTATATTTCATGGGATATTCCAAAATGCCAAGGACACAAAAGAAACTGTACAAACACCCAAAGAGTAAAAAAGTAAGTAATTTCCCTTGAAAAACGATCCGGGATCGTTTGTTTACACGGATGGACGTCGGAAATGGTTATTGAGCCAACTTGGCCT
>NC_089791.1:19553387-19648387 GCF_040412425.1 Macrobrachium rosenbergii
CGTACGAGGCCCCGCAACAGACACACGACCACAGCCAACGTTTGCCCAGCAAACGAAGTCCGTTTGCCCACGGACCCTCCTCCCCCTCCTCAGTCCCCGACTGCCGTCAGGTAGCCAACACTTCGGAGTGTTTGTCTTTAGAAGGAGACACAGAAATGGAGAGAGAGAGAGAGAGAGAGAGAGAGAGAGAGAAAGGGTTCGTCTTGAAGACTTAATCAGGCAGAGGGATGCCTTAATACGGCACGCAAGCACTGAGGGCACAGGCATAATAAACCCTCACAAGTCAGGTAAAGGCCTCGGGTACAAAGGGAAGGCTGATGACCAGGTAGCAGCTTGAAAAAAAAAAAACAAACAAACAAACAAACTAAGTTTTAGCTTTAGGGAATGGGTAGAAGAACTAGAATATAAGTTTTAGCTTTGGGGATGGTTATAAAAAAACACACATACCATATATATATATATATATATATATAATATATATATATATATATATATATATATATATATATATATATATATATATATATATATATACAGTATGAGTGCACATGTGTGTTTGCGCACGCGCATGATAAATGGAAGCTCATCGCGAACTTACCTAAATTCCAAAATTATTAAGGAGTAATTACAATGAATGAATAAATACTCAAGGCTTCACAATAAAAGTACGACATACACAATGTAGTGTGACATATACTTACCAGCAGATTTCAACAACAACAACAACAAAAGCCAAACAAAACCAAACAAACGCAAGACGTAAAAACAAAGAAAAGAAAAAAATTTTTTCATCGAAATCTGAAACCTCCTTGCAAAAATGTTGACACTGTATCCTATAGCTCATTCAAATGAGCAAGCACTCAAGCTTGTCGTTAAGTAGGAAGCGGGGCATGACTGGGTATGAGGGTACTGGCGCGCAGGCGCGCGCATCTCTCTATCCACAAAAGCAACATTATCGTCTGAGTCAATATTGATTTGCCTAATTGCTGGTGTCTCTATTATCCACTCATGCGCTGAGATTTCTCTCGGGAGGTTCGTGAAACAACACTTCTCTCTCGGTGAGGGGCCCGTGATGTAAGGGGTGCCAGATAAAGGGGGTCTTCTTTTGGGATGAGAGAGAGAGAGAGAGAGAGAGAGAGAGAGAGAGAGAGAGAGAGAGAGAGAGAGCGCATCAGCAAAGTCACGACAAGCAGATACTAATAACTGATGAGAGTGACAAAAGATGAAACGCTAAAGGCGATTAAAGATTTTACGAAAGGTAAAAAAAGAAAAAAGTTTAGAGGTGGCGCTACTTGCCATCAGCCAAAATGTGACAGCTCAGTTAGAAGCATCCACATACTTATGCTATATATCTATCAGATAAAGCCACACGAAGTGTTTTAAAGGAAACGACGGAGCGACAAGTACTTTCGTGTATTAAACACATCTTCGTGTTAAATACACGAAAATACTTGGCATCATGTCGTTTCTTTTTAAACATTTCCTGTCGTTTCAACTGATAATTAAATATTTTGTTTAACTGTGATTTATAATCATTACAGTATGTGTGTGTGAACTCAAAGTATACGACATAAATATAAGATTATTAACACTCATTAACAATTTAAGGGTACTGTTTTGACGGGGTCCATAGGATTGAGTATCTATTTCAAAATCTCAGTCTACTAACAATTACTCATTCAAATAAAATCTCAAAGTCCACTGACAACTACTCATTCAAATAAGATGTTTCGGCAAGAACTGGAATTCAGTTTGAGCAACAAAATGGCCCTAAATGACAAGCTAAAGTCCCCAGTGTTAGATTACACAGCCTAAACAAGTTTATAAACGAGTCGATAAATTGGTTCAATAAAAACCCTAACTACAACCACAATGTATTATATGGAGAACAGTCAAGATAATCACACTGGACTGACAGTCGATTCTTAAAAGGAAAATCACATGCAAAATCGTATTTGACTAAAATTTGGTTCTAAAAGTAGAATTTACATTCAACCGTAGTAGAATTTACATTCCATCGTAAAAGGAATCTAAAAACTAATTATACTTAACTGAAAGCTTAATCCACAAGCATGTTCAATCAAAACTGCAATCCACAAGGAAAATTATATTCAAACCAATATGGATTCTATGAGGAAAATTGTACCCAACAGAGGTGGACAAACAAGGCCTGTAAAAGTTCGTCCAACAAGAAAAATATAATGTCAGCTAACTGAGGATCATTCACGACACGTTTGCATTAATCAACCATATGGGAATGCGCTTGGGAGTCCTAGGAGGTGCAAACGACGTACGGGAAGGACGCGAGATGTCTGCAAGACTCATTATGAGACATCATAAAATCACGCGTTACGACTATACTACTAGAGGGCAAAAGGACCTTTTGGATGGCTCGAGCCTCTCTCTCTCTCTCTCTCTCTCTCTCTCTCTCTCTCTCTCTCTCTCTCTCTCTCATTAAGGACGTTGGCATTTTAATATTTTCCCTGAACTATGAATGACAAAAAATACCCACCAGTTAGATCATTCTTTTAATGTAATGTTTTAATTTTAGATTCACCTTGGTCCACTTAAATGCCACCTTTCAGTACCCGGTTACTGATTTATAATACTTTTCAATGCATCTTTTTAATCGCTATCAGTGACTACAAAGTATTCTGTATGTTTTCAATTACTGTAACCAATTCAAAATTGTTATTCCCTTCACGGTATCTGCTTGGTAGCTTAATTAAGTTCACTGTATCCAGAAATGGTCTCCGATCCCTTCATGCAAAACTTTCTGGTAGTTTTCCTTCCCTGCGCTGTATCCTGTTGGTACATACCTTTCATTTCTTCAGTTGCAAGCTCTTTCCTACAATATTTCCCCTCATGCATCACATCCCCTCTCCCGCACTCCTCTTTTCCCCTTCCCCGTCCTCTCTCTCTGGTGGTGACGAAACAATAATAATGAAGTGAACGTGCTGATTTATGACCAAGTGTGCGAGGCGGAATATTAAGAGGGTGGAGATATCTCTGTTTGCTCTGCGCACCAATAAATTAGTCGCTCAAGAAGGTAACACTTGTCTCACTGCAACCTCTGCTCTCCCCCCCCCTCTCACCGAACCTCTAACCCCGACGATATAAACCCCAAACCCCCAGCCGCATTCTCCCGGACTCCCCCAACCCTCCCCCCACCCCATCTTTATCAAAAGGACTCGGTTTAAGAGACGACCACAAGGCTTCCTAGCAATATGGCGTTTAACTGAATGGAATACAATAAAACTGAATAAACTAGGTAGTGTTATGATGAAGATCTTACCTGTTTGAGTCGTTATGCCTTTACTAGAACAGAGAGAGAAGGAACGATGTTAATTTCTAAATAATAATATGACAATAACGTTTCAACAGATGCTCTCGTGAAAAAAATCAGTTGCAATTGTAATTAAAAAAATAACAGTATTAAAAGTTTTTTTCAGCAAATTAAATGCCACGTCATGAAAGCCTAAACATTAAAAATACATCCCGGAGAATTAGAAAGGATGAAGAGCAGAATGACAAATCTGCCCATTCATTTTCATCCACCGCTCGCCCAGCACTCGCTACCTAAAATCGTGTCCTCTACGAAATATTAATGATAACAGGGACACAACGGACTGAAACATAATTTCTCTCTCTCTCTCTCTCTCTCTCTCTCTCTCTCATGAATATCCAAAACCTTAACGGCTGTGCTTTCTTTTCTCTTTCCGTTTCGTTCACTCTCTTCCTGCAATGATTATCCAACACATAACCCTCTCTCATTCTCTCCTCTACAATGATTATCCTAAAACCTGAGCCTCGTCTCTCTCTCTCTCTCTCTCTCTCTCTCTCTCTCTCTCTCTCTCTCCTCGACGTCCCCGTCCGTGAAGGAATCCAGTAAGGGCCTCTGAGCGGGCAGTAAAAAGCTTTTCATGGGAGATGCTGACGATGATGATGATGATGAAGCTGATGACCACGCATGCGCCGGCGAGCATGTAATTTATATAAATAGATCGCTAAAGCCTACTACCGATGAAAAGGTAATCGTAACGCACTATCATTAACCTCTAACACACACACCAAGTTGGTGTAAATGGCAATTTCTATTGACTATTTTTGTAAACGAAGCAAGCATGAAAGTATCTGCAACACTATCATTTAGGATAAACACTTCAGTTGCCCACAATTTTAATTACACACAATTAAAGCGAAAAGTAATATGAATAAAACATGACCAATAACAAAATGCCAAACATGGCTTCCTCGATGTCAATGGTAATAATCTTTTATTATACCCAGCAAAAAGGACCATAAAGTTGTCTTCCTTGACAAACTAATAATCACCTCGGAAGCGTCTCACATTGTTCGTCTCGAACAGTAGAAATTATTTTGATTTACCAAGTAACTTTTCCCAGTAACTGGGTGTGTCTTAATTATATAATACACCCAGAATATGCCCCTACTGAATGCATTCAAATAAATACATGTAACACCGCATGTCTCTTTTTTATTTTTTCTTTCATCCTATCCATATATCAACTGAGAGAGAGAGAGAGAGAGAGAGAGAGAGAGAGAGAGAGAGAGAGAGAGAGAGAGAGAGAGAGAGAGAGAACCATCGGGTCCCCACTGAGGCAAGATTGTAAAATATGCATCGTCGAGCATCCAGAGCAACACTCCCTGATTAACTTCCCATTCTACAATGCAATGGATGATGAAGATTGAGATGCCCTACAATAGCAGGAAAGGGGGGAAGGGAAGGGTAGAGGGAGAAGTGGGGAGGAGAGGAGGAAGGAGGAGGAGGAGGAGGAGAATAATGGGAGCAAGACATACATGGGAGGTGCATGGAACCGGCGCGGCGGCGGATCACAAGACCAAGTGTTGAATGAAGTCGTTAGCAAAAGGGCTTAATTCATTGGAAGATGCCGTACACTTGACGCTACAGCGGAGGCCTTTAGGTACTTTGGAGTAACTTTGCAGCGTAAATAGTGCCAGTAAATTGCATAGTAAAAATATAGTAAAATTCTTTGCAACAATTCCATTGGGTTAGCTGTGCCAGAAAGTTCTTTCGCAGACGAAAAGTTTTAGAGAAACTTCACAGGATACATTTGGTTGTAAAATTGAACAAGGTATATAATATCGATTAATATCGAATACACGATACCTTGAGAACAATTTACAGCCGAAAAGATGTAAAATTTATTATAAGGATTCGAAACTGGGGCTTTCGTTCAGAAAAAATGATAGACTGTCTATGACTACCAGGATATTTTGTAAGTTATTCCAAGGGTATTGTGAATTCAGTATTGAATGATATTTTGGGTTTAATATTAAAAGTCATGCATGAACAAATAAAAATATTCATATGAACAAATATAAAATATTATATATATATATATATATATATACATATATATATATATATATATATATATATATATATATATATATATATATATATATATATACACGTCCATAATGTACTTTAAATATCAAATTAGGTAAAGCGTCTATATTATCCAAAGTCAAACGAACCCTGTCTGGGACAGCAAGCAATATCGCAAATCATGCAGTAATCTAGAAAGCAATTAAAACCACTCTACTAAGACCCGGGATTTATGACGATAATACTTGTTTTTACTGCGTCCTTTGCAGTGTAATTACATCATGAAGACACAAGTCACACACAGCCACACCTTCTAAGGAGAAAACAAGCCTTGAAACATTCATGCCCTCTGAGGCAGGGCTATAATTTCCTCATAAAAAGGGCCACCAGAAAAACCGATGAAGACGTGTCCTGCAACTCTTCTTCTTCTGACAAGAAAATGAAAAGGCTGAGCACGATGCTCTCCTTCTTTTTATTTCCTCTCTCTCTCTCTCTCTCTTTTTTCTGAGTTTGTTTTTCTTGAAGGGAGAACCGAGCATAACACAGCTGACAAGATAAATCCACGGAGCCCTATCAGCTCAAATAAATAATGCAAGAGTTGAATTGCCTGAGCTTGACGAGCTCAAATGCCAAGACACACGAGAAGATGAAGCTGAATGTTCGTCGTCATGAATCTTTTCTTATCCTCATTATCCTCCTGACTCTCGTGCTCCCAGTCAGGCAACTTGGCCTACATCTAACCCCTTACTCCTTCTTACCCTTTGCGCTTATCGTTCGGTTGCATCTACTCTATTTCTTCCATTTACGGAGCATTACTCCTCATTACCCAACTCTCTCTTTCTCTCTCTCTCTCTCTCTTTTTTGCCGTGCAACTGGGGCACGGTTCGTACTGTGCTTCAATGCCTCCTGTTCGGAAATCTCTTATTTTCTAACTTAAAAATGAATATCAAAAGAAAATTAAATCAAAATGACACGAGAAACTAACTTCTCTCCCGTTTACACTGCACGACTGCAATAAAATCCCCAATAAGCATATCATATAATGATGGAAATGGTCAACAGTGAAGACGTCAGCAATAAATCAAAGCGAAGGCATAAAACATGTTTGACAATTTCTCCTTTTCCCCCCCTCCCCCCTCTCCCCCAGTCCGTATTCTCTGCCTTGCTTCGCCTCCCTGACACCTTATACCGTACTCTCCTCCTTGGGGTGTCTGCAAAGAATACTCTGTGATTGTTGTTTATGACTATTTGGGGATGAGGACCACGAGGAGGAGGGGGTTGGGGAGGAGGGGAAGGGGGGAGGTGAGGGAGGGGTACGAGAAGGTGTCACCAGATGGCAACATAAAATGAGGTAAAGGATTAACATATAAAATAGGAGTCGAGATGAGAGGAGATCGGGTGTGCTTTCATAAGACATAAATCTGACGGGGGAGAAAAACTTTCGAGATAGTTAAGGAGCAAAAAGAGAAAACAAGATGATAAGAGAGAAGAATAATTCTCGGATTTGATGCCACATTCAGCCCCATCATCTTCGTCAGCAGTAACATGAGATTTTTTATTTTTTAGGGCGAGCCGTTGAAGAGAATGAGTAGAAAAGGCACAAAAACACATAGAAAGAGGCCTATTTCAGAAGAGGGGACATGGGTATTTAGGCCTACTTAATGAAGTACGAACTCCCATGAGGTAACATTATACAGAAGCCTATGAAAAGATATTGCAAGGCAACTAAGAGGTAGAAAAACAATGAATAAACATCGGACAATGATTTAGAAAAGTGAGCAATTCAAGCCCTTTCGCGACAATTCAAGCCTGAAAGAATTATACTGACAAATATCAAAATGAGTTAATCAAGCAGCTGACTTGTTCTATACAGCTCTCCAGATGGTTATCCATCCAAGTCCCCTTGTTAGGCCTCCTCTTTCTCATCGCTGACATTTTCAGCGCTGGCAGGAAACAAACAAACAAACTAACTAACACGGACGCCTGTCAACACTCTCCCGAGAATATTGGTGTTGACGTTATCTGCCTCTTGCAACAACTGGCGATATCATCGCCCTTGCGTCAATGCTCGCAACTGATGTGTCACTTTTGGGATTCGCTTTCGTAACCTGGCCAATTTAAGAAGTTTTCTTGATAACGCCATTTGTTGTCTTTTAGACAATGCTTGAATGGGTGTCCCTGGAGCCTTGAGAGAACTGTTATCAGTTAGCAAAGACGGTAAACGTGTTGAAATTCATCATAACCGAAAATAATTTGTTTTCCTCAAAACGAATTATGCTAAGCACAAAAAATTTTGTGTATTATACATATTGTGAATCTTGATTGTATTTAAACCACCACGAACATTTTCCATCAGACTCTTGCCCCAGCTCTGAAAGCATTACGAAAATGCAATTAAGCCGTCGTGCACAAATCAATTACAGCCTCTTTACGATATGCACCGCGGATCTCGAGCTATCCCAAACGGCCGGTACACCCATGCGTGCTTTCGAGACGCAGCGCCGCGGCCTTTGAAACCGCAGGAATGTTGATGACGAAGGATAATTAACCATTTGGGTCGAGGACTGAATTCCCAGCTACTGGCCCTGGACAAACCTATAAAGAACACAGACGCAGGACAAGCACCAATGGGAGAGGAGATGCAGACCGCGCCTGAAACTCCCCAGGGAGTTTCAATTAAGCAATTACCCCTGGTTTTCGTGCTGGTACTAAGTGGCGCACACACGAAAGCCTCCCGACGAAGGATGAGTTAGGGCAACGACAGAAACGAAGTTTGTCGTGTACGAAGACGCACGCACGCACACACACACACACACACACGAACGCTCGTTTCAACCTAACTTTGTTCGTCGTGTGTAAAAATACCCAACATGCAAATGAATATTTGGGTCAGGCTTACTGTAGTTTCCATTAAACTGACAAAAACTCAAAACGAATATCAAGTTGATTGTCGCCCTACGCTCAGAGGTTAATTCAGAGAAACCTTAAAAGCTAAATATAAAAATAAAAATTACACAAAAATCAACGAATTTTTCGTCGCATAGATCACAGAATCTTCTGTTAGTCTTAGAACAAAACAAGAGCGTTTCACAGACACCGGAGGGATCGCCTATTATCAGGCCAGCCTCTCTCTCCTTTCAATCAAGGGGAATACCCAAGTGACTGCGCTAAATGAAGGCATTCAGCCCGGGATGATGCAATCTTCGCATCCAATATGCATTACTCTCTCCCTCCCTCCCCCCTCGCTGCAAAGGAAAATCGACCCAAGGGAACCGTCGATGTCGCTTCACGCGCGTTATCAAACACAACGCGGGACCCGGGAAAAAGAAATCCCAGTTATTTGGAAATTAAGCGCGAAGCGAACCCATTGTCTGATACCGTAATTAACACCTCAGAAGAGGAAGGAGAAGAAGAAGAAGAAGGAGAATCGAGTCAGGGCAAAGAAATGTCGTAAGAAGAAGAAGAAGAAGAAGAAGAAGAAGAAGAAGAAGTCAAGCGTTTTTAAGAATGAGACAATTTTCTTTACAAAAGATTAAGAGGGGAGGAAAAAATAAATAAGTAAATCCATTTGCAAAACGAGAAGGAAGAAGGAACAAGTTCAGCAGCGGTGGAGATAAGCCGCCTTCTGATGCCAGGCAGCACGCAAGCAGCTGACAACCTGAATTAAATAATCACACCTTTTATTTCACACTGATTTTCATCACGTTAAATATAGACCAACAAATCAAGATTAGCATCGGCACACTCTCCGTTTGGTGAACTTTCAAGAACGCTTTTAAATTCCGCATCCACGTATCTATTATGTCGTGGACTTCGCTCGTCCGATTTAAATACGCGTTGGGTTGGGGGATTCTTTTATACTAAATAAGGTCACTGGACTTGATATCTGAGCCTTAGTCAATTTTGCTCTGTGGCGGTATCTACGTGGCTTAAAGGAAAAGGAAATAAAATTTACACAGAGTTGTTAATAATGATAATAGGTCAGTTAAAGTTAATCCAACGATTAAAAGCGAAGATTTAGGTCATGTTGTCAGCATTAAGCTTCTTGCCTGACTTCCATATTAGCAAAAGTTCCAGAGAGAGAGAGAGAGAGAGAGAGAGAGAGGAGAGAGAGAGAGAGAGAGAGAGAACTCAGTCTATCTGTCTCTCCCTTCGTCCTAAACTCCTTTTGATTAGCATCAAAGACTACCGACACTATTTTCTGCTAAGAATGGAGAACAGAATTGCTCCGTCATGGCTGCCGGCGCGTTTCTCATTCACTCCCTTTAATATCAACACCCATCTCGAAAAAAAAAAATTAAAAATGTCTTCTACTTTTTCTTTGAATCTTTTTCTAACCCAATAGTCCTTTTTTTCCCCACCCTTCGGGATTTGTTCTAACGAAGCCCGCTGACTTCAATCGCATCTTTTACCCCAAGTTCCTTTGGTTCATTGTCGTCGCGATGAAGATCATGTCAAACATTTTATCGCACTCGGTTCCTGCCAAGGCCTTCTTTCATTCGGGGACGAGTCTGTCTTTGTCTCTGCGGAGGAAGGAAGGAGCACCGCTGCAATATGGCCTTGTGTTTCGGTAGTTTCAATTCGCTGTCACCCAAGAGAGACGCGAATGGAACCAACGAATTCAATACTCCAGGCCGACTTTTGTTTACTTCCGCGTGGAAATGAATTCATTCGGTGTCAGTGACAAGTCGTAAGCGAATTAATGCGTTTAATGAAATCATTTCAATCCCTTCCCCAGAAGTGTTTGAAATGTAGGTAAGCAGTTTTTTTTTAAGATTAAGATCAGTTTTAAACAGATATCCTCATACAAACTTAAACCTGAAAGCATTTTTTTTTATCTTACAAAAAATAATTGCCACATTTCCATCAAGATTCTACACCTACCATCATACGATACACATCAAGTACACTCATCTTCCCTCGTCTCACAAGGTCAGTAAAACCGCCTTCGGCGATGACTTTTCATGAAGCAGACGTCTACAGCAGAGAGAGCATCATGTTAACTCCGCCATTATCTCACTCAGAGCTCGAAGGCCTTCCCTCTGTCAGATATATAAATTATCTGGCAGGAATTATTGATTAATTCTTCTTACAGAAGGTATCCAGCCGATAATGAATAAGACATTCCCCGTCGGCCGGAAAGCCACTGCCGCCTCTACCGCCCAGGTGCACAGAGGCGATTATTCCAGACACCGCCGTAAAAACACCAACTCATTTCTTGAAGACTCAATCATGACGCGGAGGAAAGGAAAAAAAAAAAGGTTAGAAAATAGAATTTGCTGGAAAAATGAGCAGACAAAGGAGGTCCACAGGCAATTAGAGTCTTCTTCAAGTCTCAACAAAAATGCTTCGGCAACCCATCAGTCCCTGTTACTGTTCCATTTCCCTCGCTACACTCTTTTTTGAACACCCGATTATACGCAATACTCCAAGCAGCCTGAACTCGTCTGAAAAAACAGTTTACTTCTTAAGCTTTCTAAAACGATGTTCAGTGTTGCTCTCTGCGAAAGACGTTGAGCGCAGGTACCATTCTCCACCGGTATTTCGCATGAAAGACAACAAACGAAGAAACAACCTTTGTTGCTCCCGGGTCATTCAGAGGAATCTGGATGATGTTTCTATGGGGCGGGAGAAACTTCACGGAGCATCTCGGTAGCAAACTTGGGGGGGAAAAAACAATAAATCTTATGATAATTCAGCATTAATTTATTCAACCACAAGCTCCAGGCATGAATAACGCCCTGGTTTATGAGGCATTTAGACGGCGCAGCAAAAACACGAAGGACTCCAGTTCTGGAGACCCACCGAGCAGCAGAGAGAAGAAGAAGAAGAAGAAGAAGAAGAAGAAGAAGAAGAAGAAGAAGAAGAAGAAGATGTTAATGGAGTGCGAGGCAGAACTGGAATGAAGGGGAGGCGGAGAAAACAAAAAAAAAAAAAAAAAAATGCGAGTAACGAAAGTATTACAGAAAAATGAAGTTGCACCTCGAAGGGATATTCTACATAGCGAAATAATGACTCATAATAAGCGTGACGACCTCCATATGATATAAGCAAATACCAACATAAGGATGACTTATTATTTTCTTCTTTTAATAAGGTACGCAATATTTTCTTCTCTCACAAAGGATACCAGTAAATAATAAAATAAAAATAATACTATCAAAAGAATAAATTTTAAATAATTAATCAAAATTACTATCAAAAGAATAAATTTTAAATAAGTAATATATCACTGAATACTGTTACTTACAACCAATGAAACCTCTACATGCAGGCAAGGTGTAATTGTGTAATTTTATATAAGTTTTCAAAAACGAGCAAGGAGAATATGATAGATGCCGAGTAACACTGGATTCAAGACATGCGCCTGCTGTATTCAAAAATGATTCTTATCCTTTTTCTGTTCAGTGATTTCTTCTGAATAATTCAAATTAAAAGAACATAAACGTTAATAGAGATGTTTTCAGAAAAAAGGATTCCTTCAGAATAAATCACAGTGAAAAGACAGAAACGTTAATATTAAATTTATTTGTCAAAATATCATTGCATTCGAACTAAACACCTGATGATTTATAACCTTGGTCAGGGCCTAGGACGAAATCCTTTTTATTATTCACAGTTGCGTCGTTGTTGATGTATAAGTCAAACATACGATTAATATTAACAAAAATTAAACCTTTCTCTTTTTGATCTAAGCATTTACGGTCACTCTGCCTCCCTGCATGATCAAGATATCGAGATATGAAGAATCAGCAATGGCAAACCCATTGTAGCATGGAACAGAGGCCAATAAACTCACTAACTGCAGTCTCTCTCTCTCTCTCTCTCTCTCTCTCTCTCTCTCTCTCTCTCTCTCTCTGTACACGAATATGCGTCTCATTGAGGAAGAGCAAGTGCTCTCCAACCCCTGGAAACAATCTCCATTACATGGCCGGACAATAATTCTCCCTTTACTGGCAATTTCTTCATCTTCGGGATTATGAATACCTGATGAGGTTTAGGATGAAGCAATTATAATCAACAAAGAAGCTACGTGCTCGTAAAAATGTCGTAAAAGTTCACTGGATGGAAATATCTCCACTCCCTCTATCCACCTCCCCTCCCTCCCTCCCCTATAAGCCCTACCCTCCCCTACTTCCAAGGGGCTTGTACAGTGACCTGAAGGATACAAGGCCTTAAGGAAGGGTGAAAAGGATCTTACCTAAAGGGCTGCGGCGAGAAAGGGGATGATGGAGAGGAGTTCTCTCTCCCACAATCGTCTGGAGGGAGGAGGGAATACAGTAAGGAAAGAAAGGGGGTAGAAGGGGTGGAGAAGGGTGGGTGGGTGGAGGTTTCAATGGGAGACGTAAAACCTATAGAGACGTAAAAGGAAACAAAGGCGATGATATGAAGACATAAATTCACAGACGTGCAGCAGAGCCTCCTTCGAAGGCCTTTTAACCGGTAACGTGAACTTGCTCCTTTTCAGCTCGATCGTCGGAATCGGCGAAGCGAGGCTTCTTCGCCGCACGGGTAAAGGATCAGTAAAAGCTTTCCGATCGTTATTAATTAACACATCATCTTAGACGAAATTAGAAAACGTTAATTAAACGATTATCACTACATAAACATAAGAGACAAAATGAAGTGCTAACGATAGTCACCTGCACAAAACTTAAGCAATACAAAATAAATCTTAAGAAGATACTTTTATAATAAAATGGCATGGTAACTTTTCCCTAACAAAACAGTGCAAAAACCAAGTAGTCGCCTCTCACAATCCGACAGGAGAACAACAAAGAGGGCCTCAGAACTCTAACTTGAAAATCAAACAATACTTTTTACTTTTCAAGACGAATAAAGCAAAGCACTATCAATTCCATTTACTCCTCTTGAACAAATACCTCACTGATAAGAGAATAAGCCAAAATAGCGCCCAAAGAGCGAGCGATCTTTACAAACGAACGCCTCATCTTTTAATCTACTACTGGTCCAGAAACCGGAGGATCAGAACAAGACCAACCCCCCCTTACCAACAGGACGAGTTGCCCCACCCCCGCCCCCAGCCCGTCCAATCAACGGAGCGGAGGTGAATACTGCGCTGATGGAAACACATTAATCCTCAAAACCGGTAGTGATAAAGTTAATGAGAAGTAATGAGGGTTAATGAAGAACTATACATAGAGTTTTTCGCCCAGTTTTTAAGCGGAGATAATTAAATGATTAAGACACATTTGGTAATTATTCCATCCGGGTTCTTGCCCGGTTTCCCCCCCTCCTTTACGAGATACTTTACGACTTTTAATAAAATACATTAAAAGACAGATTACTCGCAGCTACTGTTTATATGACGTAATATAACTACCGCGACCGACGCTTATTATGCCAATTAGTTTATGTCTTCCTCAGTAGCAGAAATCTCTCCTACTTAACAGTCGTTTTTATGGACGTGTATTTCGTCCTGAGCTAAATGCGCTAAAACAAAACACTGTATCGACACGCGTTTCAATAATGCACCCTTTAAAAATGAGTGCTAAGTGATACTAAAATAAGAAGACTCCCTGTCTGTGGGAGAGAGAGAGAGAGAGAGAGAGAGAGAGAGAGAGAGAGAGAGAGAGAGAGAGAGAGAGAGAGAGAGAGAGAGGCTAATTTCGAGATTACAGGCTTTAAACACATTTGGCTGCTGTGGAGAAAAATAGAGAAAAGATGATAATCTCATATCTGAATCATTTTAATCTTAAACTTAGGTTAACCTTAATTCTCACAGTTCTACTGATCTGCTGTTATTTCACCCCAATTTTCCAAAATTCAATTGTAAAAGGTAATAAATATTATAACGAACGATAAAAATAATCAAAATATGCAAACATGTAAGCATACACACACACACACACACACACACACACACACACACACACACACACATATATATATATATATATATATATATATATATATATATATATATATATATATATATATATATAAAAGTTCAAGGGCTGGCGTAGACATGTGCTCTCCCCAACCAGCAATGATTCCTCTGCTCGCAAAGTGTTTTCCCATGACTCCTTAAATTTGGATTTTACGTACCAAAAACCTACATTTGGATAATTTCTATTAAAGCTGTTGCTTAATACGACGACCCTGCACAACCTACGAAATGTAAATAATAATAATAATAATAATAATAATAATAATACGAATTTGTTACGCGGTCTCTCTCTCGTTATAATGAAGTGAGAAATGAAATGGGAAAGAGTTTCTTCACAGTACACACGCTTATATATTTATATATAAAAAAGGGTAAACATGAGTATGTGTGTGGCTTTCTCCTCGCTTTTATTTTTCCACGTTAACGTCTTAATTTTGCTCAAATGTTTTTAAAAACGGAATTACTTGTAAGTGTGCTTCCTCTCATCACGTTCGGGATCTGCACTTACATAATTCCCACCAGAAGAGGAAAAATAAATATTTGAGTACGAATCTGAATCAACAGAGGTTCCATTGACCCACGGCGTTAATGAACACATCAAAATAAAATCGTCCCGAATAAAAATCACGGAACTTCTCCTCCCACCCAACCCACGATCGGGGGCCCCCTCCCCCTCACCATCCACAAGGCCTTCATTCTGCAGCAGGCGAGGGGAGAGTTGTGCTCCATCATTCTGTTGTCGTATTTCAGATGGCAATCTCGAGACTCACGGGTTCAGAGGACATCGGCTAACTCGGTAATAATAGCTGTAATCGACGTCATTCTCAAACACAGTCATTTGGCGTCGAGATGTAAAACGGTTCTATCTTCTAATCTTTTCGCTTCGATGTTTATTAAGCGAGCAAATCCTCCTCGGAAAGGGATTAAGATCCTGCGCTTCGTTTTCTCGAAATGGTTCTCGGCCGGGGTCTGTAAATGCGTCTCTCTATGCCAGCGCTGTAATTTGGACTTATCCCGTTGCATAATTCAAAAGTGGACTCCAAGAGAATTAGGTGGTTGATCGTGCTTATATTTTCTTCTCGGCTCGTTACGAATCTCTCCAGGATGTAACTTGAAATGCCATAATGACTAGAAAAATTGCTACGAATTTGGGATCCTTTATAGTTAATTTGGAATTCAAATCTCTCTCTCTCTCTCTCTCTCTCTCTCTCTCTCTCTCTCTCTCTCTGGCTGTCTTCAGACATTTTCCAACACCTATGAACAGGCCGCAGAAACGAGAGATCAAATTATGCCATTAACATTCCCTTGGCAGCGCTTGAACGCTGCTAAGGCGAGACCTACCCTCTTGCTGAGAGGGAGAGAGAGAAAGAGAGAGAGAGAGGAGAGAGAGAGGGGGGGCACTGAGGGGGGGGGCATCCAGACGGATTACCTGGGGGCAAAGGTACGTACATCAGTCTGTCTTGCACAAAGCACGCGAAATCCTCTTTACCAACCGCAGCCATAAAATTGATACGTTAAGACATTCTTGATTGAGAGAGAGAGAGAGAGAGAGAGAGAGAGAGAGAGAGAGAGACTCCACGTGTCTGAACGGTGGGACTAGCATTTATGCGCTTCTTTAAATACGTATCATCAGTAAGAAAATTATTCAATTTTATGCATAGCCTTGTACGCATGTATTCATAAATCATTCCGGGCCATGTCTTGCATGAAGGACCGTAGTAACAATGTACAATTTCAGCGTGATAAAGATGTAATGGTTTCCTGGAGTCGTCTAATTTTTTTTTCTTTTTTGATGGATGAGAACGACTCTAAAATAGAGGGAACGAGAGAAGGAATGATAACGAGTGCGACATCAAAAAGGAAATTATTTTAACTACACTACGTAAAAAGTACCAAATGTTGCATAAAAGGAGGCCCATTCATATGATCAGGTCTGTTAATAGATAATAAGCTCCGTAACAGTATGATACGCGCTATAGTAATTATAAAAGCAACGCAAATTAATTTTACATCAACACAGACATGTTCAGCAATAATAACAGTACTAATAATGAGACATTTTGTCAACACATGAGAAACAGTCGCAATGGAACCAGTAATCATTATAAAGCAACCGACGGTTAATTTCTCTCGTGGAACTTCATTTTAGGTATCTTGTTATGACTTGGCGGGAAAAAAGGAGAGAGAGAGAGAGAGAGAGAGAGAGAGAGAGAGAGAGAGAGAGAGAGAGAGAGAGACTGAAACAGCTTGTGCAGTACGTCTAACGACTCGCTCCCAGCTTCGGACTCGGTATACCCTCGTTATCTGGTTATAAAAGTCCCCAATTGTCACTGCCAGCACTGTTCGACAGCTGCTGCACCTTTTCACTGCGCCTCTCCTCCATCTCTCCCTGCTGCCATCTTGGGAGAAGCAGCCCTACGATCGTGTGCCAAAATTTTATGGCCCCGCTCTTATCGCTTCTGGAATCCAAACGGCGGAGGATGGGGCCACGGAGCATGCGCCAACGGTTTCCAGTTAAGAGTTCGAATGGAGGACCAAAAAATAACACGAAGGGCGGAAGCGCTTCTAACAAAAATACACATAATAAATCGATTGGGCACCTGAAAATCATTATGATAAATTTATCTCTTATAATAACATACAGTACATATATTCTAATTTTTTAAAGGTGGGGCACAGAGGTACGAACCACTCACTTTCCTGCATGCCATATGCTCAGGAGCGGAAGTGTAATTGCCTTCCGAAGACAATCTCTCCGCGGGTAAAAAAGGACAGCAGGATAAAATACACATAACAAACACTACAAATAAATAGTAAACCAAGCAAACAATCACAAACAAACTTTACAAACATCAAAATTAAATTTAATAAAATCTATATATACAAGATACGCCCACGCATTTGAAATTCGTGTAATAACAAATTAACGTCAATGGGACCTGAAAGAACTGTCGAAAAAAAAAAAAAATGAAATGAAGAGCAGAGTGGACCACATGGCGTATTTAACCACTCAGATAACGATTCCACATCCGCCTATCTCGTCTGCTGAAACAGCCTCCTATTATCGACAACAAAATACTAATTCTCGGACGTGTCACCCGTTGATTACAGCCCTCTGCGTCGACTTGCTAAGTTGCATATATAATGTAATAGGCTATCAGCCGCGCCTATCAGACACGGTCCAGTTAGCCCGGTAATACCCGGGCAGGTCCCTGTGCCCCGTCCACCAGTACCCTCCGGAGTGATCATCAGCTCTCTCTCACACCGATACTTCACTTAGGCATCTCTCTCTCTCTCTCAATACGCGCAATCATAACAACTTTATAATGAGAAATGAAAGGAATAAATGAGAAGTATAGTGATGGCATACTATTTATGCTTGTTATAAAATCATAATATATACCGGTATTATATATATATATATATATATATATATATATATATATATATATATATATATATATATATATATATATATATATATAATGTAACACACACATATATATATATATATATATATATATATGTAACACACACACACACATATATATATATATATATATATATATATATATATATATATATATATAATTATATATACACGGAGAAAGGAGAGAGAGATAAACGAATAAAACTATACAAATTCACCTGGGGGAATTACGGCACCTAAATTAAACAAATAATGACTACTGAGTTGATAGACTTTTCCTAGAGCGATGACAAACCGGTCTCCCGTCTGAACTCGTGTATGGAAAATGCAACAAAGGGAGAACTGGTTCCTATAAACACTCCAAACAATATCAAAGCTTGTGCGAATAAACTTTGCAAATAGCTAGAGTGAATAAACCTTCCAAATAGCTAAAGTGAATAAACCTTCCAAATAGCTAGAGTGAATAAACCTTCCAAATAGCTAGAACACATGAACCTTCCAAACAATGTCAAAGCTTGCGAGAATAAAGCTTCCAAATAGCTAGTGCATAAACCTCCCAAATAGCTAGAGCGAATAAACCTCCCAAACAGTATCAAAGCTCGTGCGAATAAACCCTCCAAATACCTAGAGGCAATAAACCTTCCGAATAGCTAAAGCGAATAACCCTTCCAAATAGCTAGATCGAATAAACCTTCCAAACAGCTAGAGCCAATAAAGCTTCCAAATAGCTAGAGCAAATAAACCTTCCAAATAGCCAGGGCGAATAAACCTTCCGAATAGCTAGTGCAAATAAATCTTCCAACAGTATCAAAGCTTGCGAGAATAAACCTTAAACCTTCCAACAATATCAAAGCTTGCGAGAATAAACCTTCCAAATAGTTAGAGCAAGTAAACCTTCCAATCAGTATCAAAGTTTTTTGCGAATGAACCTTCCAAAGTATATCATGGGTTCCTTAAATAAACCTGCCTTATGGCACTAAAGCAAGTACCAATAAACTTTCAAATGAGGCTGAAGCCCTCA
Organism: Macrobrachium rosenbergii; assembly: GCF_040412425.1. NCBI lineage: Eukaryota > Metazoa > Arthropoda > Malacostraca > Decapoda > Palaemonidae > Macrobrachium > Macrobrachium rosenbergii. Next base: position 19,572,124 of record NC_089791.1, read on the forward strand.
GGACTAAATCCTCCGAGTGGAACAAAACCTTCCAAATGACATCAAAGCTTGTGCGAGTAAACCTTTCAAACATTCTCTTCCTACGCAACAGCCACGGATAAATCTTCAATACCCTCCCCCGCCCCGGGAGGGAAGGGAGGAGGGGGGTATCTGCCTTCGAAATATAAATATGTAATCCCGGTTGGTCGCAGCAATTGAGAAACTCATCGGATCTCCTGCAGGACACGCGAACTTCCCATCGACAGGTCCAGGTGCGCCTCCGAGGGAAAGGGGCGGCGCGGCTGTGTTCACAATATCAAAATATTGTTGGTAGGTCTGGCCGAGGTTTGTGCTTATACTCGCATGTGAGGTACGCTGCATGGGTACGCATCATCTGTAATCCAGAATTTATGCGTTTTCATGGCTGGGGATACATGCATGCATGCATCGATGCATACCTGCAACGCATATAAAATATGCGTACGTATGCATGCGCCTGTCATTGTTAACCCCAGAATGTATAATGGACTAGAATCTAAGTTATCACTCTCTGAAGTCACTCGTGTCTTCCAAACGAACCTTACAAAAACGCAGCTGGTTTCCTGTTTTTCAGCTTGCCTTTCAGTGGTCTCAAAGTATGTAATATATAAATAAAAAACTCTGAACTTTCATAGCTCAAATACGCAGAAGGAAGTACGTTAACTAAGAGATTCAGAACACAGAATTGATTTACTGAATGCGTATTTTTTTTTTTTCGGACGAACACAAAACATTAAAAATAATGAGACATATGATGTAGAGTAAATCTCATGAGACAGATCTAAGGTCATTTTTAAACAAAGTCATAAACAAAAGGAGAGAAAAAAAATCCAGTTCTTGGCAGAAAATATTCAACGCGTGAATGCATAAAACAATGTTGATTTAAGCGATCTAACCAGCTGGAAACACAGTTGTCTAAAATCAGATAAATTCATACTAAGCACACAGATCTAGCAAAACACGCAATCGGAAAACAGACGAATTCTTGGGCCAATGACAGACTCCCAGGGTTGACAATCCTAAACGGTCGAAAATTACCACTTAGCACATCCACGATAAGACCATTCGCGCTGGGGCCTTGATTACACGTGGAGGGAAATCGCGAGAAGACGAAAGGCACAAAAAAAAAGTTGACTGTCGATTTTTATATACCAGTCTGTACGGGTGAATATGGCGTGTCTTCGATATAATATATGAGGCAGGGTAATATATGCTTGTGGAGTTAAAATTCTCCTTACATTTACCACCCGGGAGAGAGAGAGAGAGAGAGAGAGAGAGAGAGAGAGAGAGAGAGAGAGAGAGAGAGAGAGAGAGATGGCGGATGGATTAGAAATATCTATCCCTTTATGAAAATATTTTTAAAAATTTTTAAACTTTTAAACAAAAATAAAAAAAAGTAAATATTCTTCGCTCATCGAAATTTTTTTAAAAGCCTTATTCATTTGTTAAGTTTATGTTAAAATTCTGATCGTGCCATTTCACATACTGTTAACCGCTGACGCTACAAATTATTTCACATTTCCTCAGCTCTGTTTTGTTCAGACCAGGTAAGACCGCACAGAGAGTTGCGAGAAAGATCGAGGGAAAAAAATAAAAATATAAAAAAACACCAAAGTTCTGAAAGAAATGTTGGAGGCTGAGGAAGGACCAGAAGAGGGGAGGAATGGGATGGAGGGCGGGGGGTGAAGGGAAGGAGGTAGGTGGGAAAGGAGGAGGAGGAGGAGACAGCAGTGACCCAAGCAGGCAGGAGGCAGTAGTGGTGGTGGCGGCGGCTGCCTGGTGGTGCTCCCAGGTAGGTAGGTAGGTAGGTAGGCAGCAGGTAATAATAATATCTTTATTCTGCTGCGTCGCCTTCATGATAACTTCAGATAATAACTTTATCTGTGCCCTTGCATGATAACAACTTACTTCTTGGAGGCAACTCCTTAATAACTCAATTGGTGACTCTTGCCTTCTGCAGCGGGCAACCGGAGTCTCGGTACTGTAATTTCTTTGGCCTTGTATTAAACCTCGGGTTTTTTTTGTGTGTGTGATATGCACATTACGCAGAGGTATATGTCTTGTACATTTTATCCAAAATAATAGAAGGATGTAAAGGAAAAAAATTTGGAGTACCTAAAGGAATAAAATAGAGGAAAGAAAGGAAGTAATATGAGTTACCAAAGAAAATGTCAATCTGACTTATCCACATATTTCAAAAATATAAACGGTGTTTTCTTAATAAAATAGAGGAATGAGAGGAAGAATATGAGTTACCAAAGAAAATGTCAATCTGACTTATCCACATATTTCAAAAATATAAACGGTGTTTTCTTTCTATTCAAGAATATGAAGATGTCACCGACGCACGAACAGCAAGTCTGCTTTTAATGGAAGATGAAATATAATTTATTCTCATTTGATGGCTGAGTGAGATGTACTCATCATACACTGAGCGACTGTCATCGCCAATCCAGCCTGATGAAGCGCCATTATCTTCTAATGCAATTAGCCCAATCCTCCAATTACCATCTGGGTAATCGCCTTTTATTGCTGTTTCGGCTTACACCGACAACACTTCAACGCCGAAGCATTATTTCAATTCCTCATTATCAACGTCGGCAAATCCTTTGAGGAGGAAGGGGGGGATTAATCCCGTCCCTATCCCCTCTCCACCTCAAAAAAAAAAAAACGTTTGAAAAAAATCCCCTTCACTTCACGTGCAATCACCATTTGTTACACGGCACCACCTGTTCACTGAGTAACACCACAGCAATCACCGTCGGTGCGGCCGCCGATGATTGCAATTCCCGCAGCTACCTACACTGCAACCCGGTAGGTCCGGTGCATCAGATAAGAGAAGCCCCAATAACAATTTTGACCTATAAATCAGCCGCGTCCCTTTCATACACAATAATTTCCCCAAGTGCATTGATAAAAAAAAGGAAAAAGAAGAAGAAGAAGAAAAAAAAGCAGCGAGATCTTTATCACATTCTTTCATGTTAGTTTACGACTCGTAGGCAAGAACTTCTACTGCTACTGCTCAGAGGCAAACCAACAACAACGCTGTTATCAGGCGCCTTCCATCAATCACATGAGCCCCCCTCCCTCCCCCCACCATTCCCCGCCCCCCAAAAAACAAACCCCTTCTCTAAAATTGATAACAGGTCGAACGGTGATTAATTCCGATCTCTCCCAATAATCAAATTACATGATGTTAATATTTCAGCGCCAAGTGAACTTGCCTACCGGGGAGTTGGGGGTTGGGGGCGAGAAGTAAAGGAGATTTTCTGAAACTTTAAGATAGGACTCCCCTTCTAGTTACCTGTCGGTGACTTTTATTTAGTCAAAGTTCCCGAGTTTTAAAAAGTAATATAAACACTAATAACTAGAGAAAAATTTTAGATGTGTAATAAGACTACAAATACTATCACTGAACTATAAATTAGAACTGATTCAGACATAAGTAAAACCTTATTTATGCAGCACAGACTGTAATTATATATGAATATCAGAGGCATCACGATATCATTTCTGTCATAATCTGATAATAAGCAAGACAATACAAAAGATAAGCAACAGCATTTCGCGTCACGCCACATATCAAAACATGGAATCAATAATGAATAAAAGCAAAACAAAAAATCCCTCCCCCAACAGACACTAATAGGCGAGTTTGCTCAACAGGTGGCCGTCACACGGAAGACGCCTGGCATCTCAAGAGCGGTTTCAGCGTTGTATTGTTCTAGTCTCTTCAATGTCAATTTATTGAGGAAAGATTCGGCTGATTTTCTGCACTGGGTTTTAGTTACGTAAATTTGAACTGAACTGAACATAGAATTTTGGCTAAGGGCCAAGCACTGGGACCAATGAGATCATTCAGCACTGAAGCGGAAATGGACAGTAAAAGGTTTGAAAGGTGTAACAGGAGAAACCTTGCAGCTGCACTATGAATCAATTGTCAGGAGAAGGTGGAAAGTAAGATGGCAGAAAGAGAATATGAAAGGAGGTACAGTAGAGGGAATAAAAGGGGTTGCAGCTAGGGGCCTAAGGAACGCTGCAAAGAATCGTAAGTAATGCCTACAGTGCACCGCATGAGATGCACTGACGGCACTAATAGCCGACCCCACCCCCCACCGGGAATTTGAATGAATATTTAATTTCCCTAACTCCAGTGGGAGTATTTTAGTTTAATGTGCTTCGTTTAAAAAGGATGATATAGAAACAATTTTTGATTTGTAAAGCGTCGTGAAATATTTTTAGAGCAGTAATTTGGCTTCTCTACTGAATTTATTTATATTCTATGCTATTCTTTCCCTTTCAAATGCTATACGTTATTCAACTGCATATACTTCAAAACTTAAGAGTAAAACAAAGCCACAAAATGTGTTGTTCGGAATTGTTCATAAAGCTATTTCTTATCATATTGTCAGTTGCAAAACCGCAGCATATAAAAAAAAAGACGTAGAATTTTTTAAATTAAAACTAAACCCAAGCAAAAATGGACCTAATTAACACTGTAAAGTATAACGACAAGGACAAATTTTAACGCCTATACATTTAACCAAAACCTAAACGCTGAAATGTTAGTTAGTAGATTCGCTGGAGGAAAAAAAAAAAAAATTGCAAAGACGATGCAGAGACAATCAAAAAAATGTTTTTCTCAATCAAGGACAAATCAACTGCATATTAAGATACGAACCCAAATAAAAAAAAAACTACAGTAATTGCTTCCCAAATACAATAATCGCCTGATAGTATAATTACACACTCGACCCACCACCAAAGGGCAGCTACTTGCAGCCCACCTCCACGAGATATGGTATCCTTAACAACAGGTGGGAACCTGGAGGAGGAAATAAAGTCAATTAACCACTGGATAAGGGAGTGGGGGAAAGTAACCACTGGATAAAAGGGGGAGAGAATTGGGGAGGGAGGGCGATGTAGATCAAGGTCCACCTGGAACAGGAAATGTAAAGTGCATTGAAGGGTGGTATTAACATGTTTGGTGAACTACGCTTTAATGATAGAGTCATTTCTGATTGGCCCGGTCGATAGGCGAAACGGAAGAACAAAGAAGGAGGAAAACTTCAGGCAATTACGATGTCAGCTTCGTTGCTCTTATCTGTTTATTTATGGATGCCAGTGTGCGTTACGCAATTAATACATGCGTACAGCATGTACACATCCCTTATAGTAATTAAAATTGGAAATATGCATAACAGCCAAATGAAGGTACTTAGAAAAATCCAATATATCTAATTAATCCCAGAGAGAGAGAGAGAGAGAGAGAGAGAGAGAGAGAGAGAGAGAGAGAGAGAGAGAGAGAGAGTTACATGATGAAAGCAGACGGTCCAAAGGCATCCCTAAGAAACCATGCAAAGGAACTCCAGAGGCCCTTGCAATGCGGACAGCCTCTCACGACGGAGGCCGAGAGAGGACATGGCCGGGATGCTGGGTGGGAGGGTCAAGAGGCGTATAACAAATGGCACAAGGCGGATCTCCTAAGTAGGCACTGATAAGGCGGTCCCTCCCCCACCCGTCACCCCCACCCATCCTCTCCTGGAACTAATTGATGGACACTCCAGCCACTAATTATGCCTCAACATCACACTTTTATTACCCCGCTAATGCTCTTCATTTTTCTAGCCCTTGTCCACTTCCACTTGGAGATGCAAAGCTTACTCGTTTGCCAGGGACCCGAAAGTTCTTGCGAGAGATTTCGGGACACGGCCAGCGTTGTTGGGCTCTTGTACATCTCAATGTGGAGGAGATTGTCCGTGTCGTGTCTCAGGCAGTAATTACAGTGTGAACATATTCTCCCCCCACCCCATCATCAAGGGGTCTCGTTACTTTCGTACTGTGTTCTTGTTGGGAGTCAAAGGGAAAACAAGCAGAGGACCAACGTGAAAGATCATTAATAAAATGCATGGTAAATACAAGTTAATGTAGATGTTACCTACTTATCATTCGTATAATGATGCATTACATTCTAATACAGTACGACACTAAACTCAAATGCACCAAAGGCCCACGAATCTCTCCAACACCATACCCTTCAGTCCGCAGACTGCCCACACCGGATTTAACCAATCAAGCTATCGGACTCCTATCAGTCACTAATGGCATCGAGTATCTTTTGGGAACGCCAAATGATCGTGGCAAGGCGTAAAATCCTCTTTTAATCACTCGTCCATTATCGAATCTCCGACATCCTATCGATTACCACATTGGCCATTTTAGATGAATCCTTGCCGCTTCCTACATTAACGAATGGTGATGGAAGGCCAGCAGCGCGCTACTTTGCTCCGGGAGTTTAAAAGACATCGAATGTATAGAAATTACGGGAGAAAGTAGGCCGACATCGAAAGAAAAAGAGAGGAATGTCACTTTTCCCTCCCGTGCGGTTGAGGAATCCTGCAAATAGCAGGATTGCCATCCTGTACAGATCAGACCACGAGCGCCGATGCAAAGTGAGAAAAATATCCTAGGTACCTAGGAAATGAAACAAAACGAATCTTTCAAAATATCTCAGTCATACCAGTCCTAAACATCTTCATCTGTGTACACGACATACGCTTTCACGGATCTCTAGAGCCTTATCTCACACAATATAAACAGCCATCGTCCTTCAACAAACAAGCTGGTGCCATGACACTAATTCTATAAACAAAGAGAAAGCTGGCTTACCGGAAAATAAAAAAGAAGAAAATAAGAATTTAAATGTTAACAAAGCTTTACATAAAAAAAGACACTAAACAGGCAATTCAGATACACAGCTATATTAAAGTAACATACATAATATATATAAGTTACGGATACTTGCTAGACACTATAATGAAAAGCATACTGTTCTTCACTGCAGTGTCTACAATGAAAAGGAGCCACCAACGAAAAAATCCCAAACTGAAAAAAAAAAAAAATCAGACAAGTAAAGGTGTATATCAGTTTCGATAACTATTTATTTTGTCAATATTTCTCTTCTTAAGCCACCAATGAATATAAAGAGCGATGATTATTTTGCTCTCTCTGACGCTGTTTCCCGTAAAACTCAACTCCTAATCTCCCCGAAGACATTTCCCACGATCACCAAACAGCAAATCTTATTCCTCATCAGCCATTATATTGGAAACAGTTCACCGACTCCTTCGAGCACAGTCGTAAAGATAACCAGCACGTCGCATTATCTTTTCTAATGACCTCCTCTTAATCCTTTTTATTGACGCACATCCACAAGCCCTTGCAAGATTGCAGCCGATGGTTGCGTGTCCATTCGTCACAATAAAGAAATAAAGTAATTACGTATCTGCATCAAGATATGTCCACACTTTCAAATTTTCGATGCTTTATTAACTCTTCATTCACGGGTATTTACCGAAAAATATAAACAAGTGTCATTTACGATCATTTGCAAGGCACCAATTCAGGTTTTCCCGTAATATATTGTTGGTGCTCAATTTGTTCTTCTGTTAAATCGCCCGTAACACTGAAATATATTAGCTAAAATATTTTCTGTTCGTTTAATCTTTCGGATAAAATGACCGGGAAAATGCACCTTTCGACGGCGCAATAAACTTGGCACAGCAATTCCTGTGAAACTGAGGATATAATTCTGATATTTTCGGACAATGGAAAGTCAACCCCCCGAACAAAGGTGTTATTTGATGGGCAATCCACCTACTAAAAAAAAAAAAAAATGTTTCTCCCTCTTCATCGACACAGAAGAGGTTTATTTAATAAAGCATTACTAGGAAAACAAGAAAAAAAGAATTAGGATAAAAAAATCAACATAAATAGCAACAAAGAAACTTATAAAACTGAGCAACGTTAATAAATCAAATATACCAGTAATGAACTTCATTTAGCCATGCCCTCATTTGACAACGCTAGCTTTATGAAAAATGTCCTAAACATGATTGACAACTGAAATATTTCTTTATAGTAGTAACTATTTTGGAACAGAGCTGAATCACTCAGCGACAGAAACGCGATGCTTTTCTGAATCATCGCAGAACAGCGTAAGCAAACCCACCCCGAGGGCCATATTCCAATACCAAACTGAAACTAAAAACAAATAAATGTGATCGATGGACATAATCAGCTTTGGAAGACACCCAGGCACTAAAGAACTTTCGAGGGTCCAATGAAGTAGAACAAAGGCCTTGTTGTGGTAGGGACCCAAATAAGGATGCTCTCTCTCTCTCTCTCTCTCTCCCTCTCTCTCACACACACACACACAAACACACAAGCAAAACAAACCATGAGTTCACGTCAAACACGGCGATGATGATAATAAAAATAGCTTACATTTTGAACATGCATACAGGTACGTGCAATGTAATTTATGGAATGTGTCTGTTTTTTTAATTTACAAGAGAGAGAGAGAGAGAGAGAGAGAGAGAGAGAGAGAGAGAGAGAGAGAGAGAGAGAGAGAGAGAGAGAGAGAGAGAGAGATGCATTACTATTTAAATGACCACTAATCCAGAGAGGCACGAAAGTACGAAGACCCTGATGATTGACAGATGCCTGGATGTTTGACCTGAAGAAAAAAAAAAAAAAGAAAACAAATACAGATACAGCAGGAAGCAGACAGCAGACGGCATGGAAGAGGAAGACGCGACTTCTGATCCACTTACCACCGTGGAAGGCTATTTGATGTCCTTGCTGCTTAGAAGAGTTCACGAGATAACTAAGCACTGATTCCACTGTCTTCGATGTTAAAAAAAGATGCCAGATCGGGCGGTGACCGTCAGATTCCATCAACACTCAAACGCTCCGAAAGGAACCCATATCAACACAATAAATCGTGACATTATCCATTAATAGTAATGCCCGAGAAATGCGTAAAGCTTATTCAAATATCTATGAAAATAGTCGATTCAAAAGCAGCTTTATCTCGTCGCATATGTGCATTTCATAACGCCGAGACGAAACGGTATTAAAAAGCCTTGGGCTGGAGTAGGGAAGGTGAGAGAGATAGAGAGAGAGAGAGCGCGGTTTTGTAGTAATAGTTGTGGTGCGGCCTCTGGGCAGGTGAAAAGGGATGGGGGGGAAGAGGAGGGGGCGGCGGGGTGACAAGTGGGTATATAGGGGGAACTTATGTGAGAAGTATGGGAGGAGGGAGGAGGAGGAGGAGGAGGCCTCTGTTACGGCCTTTGGCAGTTGTGAGCTCCCACAGGCAAAAGGAGGAAAATACGTGAGCGTAGACCGAGTTGGAGCAGCGGCAGCAGCATCAGCAGCAGGTATCGAAGGAGATTGAGATGTCAGAAGAGCGCCTCTTGATTGCACTGAGGAGGAGAGGGAGGACGTGCGAGAATCCCAACGTTTACATCTTACACTTCATTCGTCTGAAAAAATTTCTCCTCAGGAATGACAGCCTCTGCATTCAGTAATCCACTGATATATTTAGTTTACACTTCTCTTTCCTTAATTTCGCAAGTGCCACAATTCATCGAGCAATGACAAAGAAGCGGCAGCTAAAAAAATAAGATCTTTTCAGAAACACTTTGGCGTTACTGCGGTCAGATCGCGATAACATTGTTGCATTGCCCATACACATTTCGAGATCTGTCAGATAATATCCGTCACGGGAGATAATGGCGTATATTTTCCTCAGCTCTTCTTTCCTCGCATCTTAATCCTAAATCGTTTGTGGGAGAAGAAGAAGAAGAAGAAGTCTCAGAATGCATTAGACGGAATCGAATCACTATGACGCACCTCGCATTCTCCTCCACACCTCCTCAACCACCATTCAACCAATGACTCAATCACCATGACGATAGGATGAAGTTAAGCGGTGCTCGACATCGCTAATTGAGACGTCCCCTGCGAGAACTTCACTACCCAATCCTGCTGCTTATGACCAATCTTACTCGGGCTCGCCACCATGTCATCAACATTATATAAACTCTACTCCTCTTTGGCCACTACGCAAGCGGGCCACCCACCAAGACTTGCTCTCTCACCACTACGCCAACCTCGATCGCTTTTCGCGCCCAAATCACGCTCGGATCAATCGTTTTGGGCTTAAATAACTCGATATTGATTGTGCCAAGCCAGTGTTAGGTGATCCCCGTTTGGTTGCTGGTAGGGTACTGACTAGGGCAACACAAAGCGATGCTCAGGTCGAGGACTGGGACTGTCAGAGCCGCTGTGGACCACACACACACGCGGCCAGGCTCTCCTCCTCCTCCTCCTCCCCCCCCACGGCCTCCTCCGCCACCGGTCCCTCCACCACCGCCACCACCAATACCACCACCTCACAAACTATTTCCCGTTGGCCCCAGCAATCACCCACCTTGCTCCGTCTGTCGTCGCAAACTTCATGTCCCTTTACGACTGACCTATCGATCTGGGATGCGGCATAAACTGATCAAAACGTCCCTAAGAATAAAAGCTATCGGACGGCGTCGCCCACATCGCCTCCCGACGGACGCACATAGTCGAAGTCAGGCCCGATGAAGACGAAACGGAATGAAGTCTTCGTAAGGTGGAGAGACTGATCGTTGATTGCGCTAACCTGCGGCGGCTCAGACCTTAGCCAGGGACCACCTCACAAAACGGCCACTTCGGTTCTCGAGGGGCTCCCTGGTCGTTGTAGGCAGGTATTTCCTTAATTTCTCGTACTTGTCAAAGCAGGTGTCGGTAGGTAGGGAGTAGGATGTTGCGCAAATATAGGAGGGTCAACCGCGTGAGAAGCGGCACCTCATTGGTGCATCCCGACCAACCAGCGTGAGATAAGAAAAAAGCAGCCGTGACGTCACACGAATTTCGAGCAAATGAAATTATCAGGTGCATAACGTGTATCCAATGAGAAGGTTCGTTACACGGCCAGCCAGACGGTGCATAACGTGCAACCAATCCGGAAAGTCTTGACATGGCGGTTAGCGACGGCATAACGTGTAACCAACCAATGACAGGCCTCGTTACATGTCCATCAGAGGGTACGGAACGTGTTTCACCACTCGAGAGGGTCTTTACATGGTGTTCAAAAGACACATAAGGTGTAACCAATGGAAGGTGTGTTTACATGTGGCGTTAGAATCGAGCGTGGCCGGGCGAGGAGAGTTGTAGGTACAGGTGATAGAGATATTACCTGGGTCGACCCCTACCACCCATAATTATCTGACAATTTCATTCTTTTCTGTCAAACGCCCTTATGACTTTTATTAGCCTTCGCCTTTCCTCGTGGCCGCACGTCCACACGTTTGATGCATCACCTAAATAACAACAAACTGTTGAACTTTTCGGAATATAATTTCCTTACTGGAATCCGAAATGATAACCTGGAGATCGTAAGAAAGTGAAGGACACTTTAGTTTTCTTAAAATAAGATATGGTTGCGAAAGCAGTCAACGAGTTTGTTAGAAACTACTCTTTGTCAAAAGTAATTAATTTTCCTTGAAACATAGGAAGATGAAAATCTAAATATTACACTGCTATTTAAAAGCACTGTAATTTCTCTCTCTCTCTCTCTCTCTCTCTCTCTCTCTCTCTCTCTCTCTCTCTCTCTCTCTCTCTCTCTTTCTTAGAAATACCAACTTTTATAATATGAGACCCAACCCATCGCCCGCAGGCACTCCACACCGCCGTTGAGAGCAGCCTCTTCTTCCTCCTATGCCTCCTCCTTCCAACCCCCTCCGCCCTCCGTCCGACTTCTACTTGGGCTTTGGTGAAAAAGTCATTATCCATGACAGCCTTGCAGCCACCTACCGAGGTACGGGCTACTCAGACGCTATTCTGGAGGGGGGGGGGTGGAAGGGGGAATGGAAGAAACTTGAAGGGCGGGGGGTAAAGGAAGGGGGGAGGGATGCTTGGGGCTGCGCCTAGTACTACACCTAAGCCGAAGTCCGGGTGGTAATTCCTATGCCTTATGTGATAAGGGGGTGGGGGGTAGGGGGAGATAGCTGCAGAAGAGCTGGAAAAGGGGGTCACCATAAAAAAAAAAAAATTTAACTGACAACTCGGCTGGGTTTTTTAAAGGAATTAGTATTCCTTTGAGATTAAAGCAATTTGCTTCTGTTGTCAGCACGTGAGCTGAGTCGCAATTTTAAACAAAATCAATCTAGTTGCAATTTTAAACAGGGTCTTTTTTTAAAATATGACGTTAAAACAGAGCAAAAGAACCAAGACGAAATTCAGAATTGCATGTAAGCGAACATGACCACCATATTACATTTGCCTCTTTGGTCACAGCGATAATGAGTATAATTTTCAATGCAAATAAGGGCAACAAAATTTACCATCCAAGACAAAAGATGTTACAAGCGTTGTTATGAAAAGAAAAAAAAATACAAGCTCGCTTCATTTTTACTCCTCTTTTTTTCCTCTTAAAAGAGAAAACATTCAAAACGATGACATTTCATCTCGCAGAAGAAAAACAAAAACTGTTAGAGAGCGTTTCCTACTCAAGCAACTTTATGAAGGTAAATAAAACCGATGAAGAGACGCACCTTTTCACATTTCTGTTATATATGACGGCATTAATAATCCTCTCTCTCTCTCTCTCTCTCTCTCTCTCTCTCTCTCTCTCTCTCTCTCTCTCTTTCTAGTGCTGGCTCTTAAACACTGCGTAGAATCGTTAAATTCACAGTCCATAAAGCAGGACCAAGAAGCGTCAAATCCACGCGAAGGGATCAGATTTATGGTTCGTGAAAGTATTTGTGTGGAAATACGTCACAACTGTTGGTGCAGAGACGCTCAGCGACGACGTATATAGGAGAGATTCTGTACATTTCAATTAAAATTCCCCGTCGTTTTAAGAGACATAAAAGCGAATTGCCCGATGCGGCAAATTTGGCATTTAACGGGAAAGTATAATGTTCGGTAAGGTGAGGTAAATGCCATATAGCAGGCCAAAATAGCGTGAGATGTCTTAATCCAGGACATTAGTCCATCAATCAAATGTGTGTGTGTGTGTGTGTGTGTATGAGAGAGAGAGAGAGAGAGAGAGAGAGAGAGAGAGAGAGAGAGAGAGAGAGAGAGAGAGAGAGATTTAAAAACTCAGTAGCTAAATCTTATTAACGAAAATGCAGAACGTCAACCAAATTACTGCTAAATAAACCAAATTAAAATCCGAATTGACAATTAAATGAGGAAAAGATGATCAGCCTCTACATACTACATTTAAACTATACAATAACTTGTCTCTACTAGCAAGGCGAATAATTACCACCAACTCAGGGGAAAATTACGCATATAGATAGCTAAAACAAATGAGCTGCGCAGGAAAAGAAGAAGAGTAAGACACACACTGACACACAAATGAACGCCTTCGGAATGTTCGAACTGCCTTAAGCTTTTTGCAAGGAAGAAGAAGAATAAGAAGCAGCAGACTGCAGGGAGATATAAACAAAGAGGCACAAAAGGTGTGGTGGTCTCGGCCAAAGATAAAACCTACTACAACTCGGACACTCTACCACAAACAACGACAACTGGGGGCCATGCAGATGAAGACACATCGGAGGCAGGTGGATGGCGGCCGTGGTAGCCACGAGAAGGGGAAGCCCTCTCCGACAGGCAGACAGACACTGATCCAGGTGCAAGGACAGGTGGTTTCAGGAGCACACGGCGGTGCGGCATCAAGCAAGGTGCTGTGAGCGTGTAGTATATACATTTGGTGACCCTCCACTCCGACGTTTACGGCCTGACCAGCCCCAGTGAGTCTAAGGCGGGGAAAAAGATACTCGGATGAAAAAAGCATCGCACAACTTTTAAACACTGCGAGGATATTTATAGCTATCTCTTCCCCAGCCGACAAAAGATTAAAGGCACCTCGACTACACGAGAGAAAAACAGCCATCACGTTAAAATGTACATAGAGCGTATATAAACAAATGCATACATAAGCGGCATGTCTCATAAGAAAAAAAACCATTAAGGCAAAATAATTCAGGGCTGTCTTAGAAAAAAAAAACCATTAAGGCAAAATAATTCAGGACTGTCTCATAAGAAAAAAAACCATTAAGAGCAATAATAAAGCATCACTATCTGTACGCAAAACAAACAACAAACAATACTGTAAAAAGTCAACACGAGTTACCAAAAAATAAAAAAAAAATTAAATAAAAAAAAATGAAGCAAAACGACGTCCCGACGAAAACAAAATGAAAATGTATACAAGTAAATTAAAAGAGAAAGAAAAAAAATGAGTTGAAGAATTATCAACATAAACGTTGAGCAAATTAAAGGTCCCACCAAATTTAAGACCACGGGTGGGGGGGAGGGGCGGGATGGTTAGGGGGTGTCAGTTTCACTCAATCAGGCCCAACATATCTTGTGAGACGACTTGTGAATACCTAATGAGTCCCACAAGTTGTGAAGGGGTAGGAGGGGGGGATAAGGGATAAGGGGGAGGGAGGGAGGAAAAAGAAAGGGGATAGGAAAGGGGGAAGAGAATGGGGGTGGGTAAACATGGATGGCAAGGATACGAAAAGGAATTAGGAGGAAAGCAAAATAAAACAATGTGTTAAAAAAAGACATAGTTGTTTGCGACGGGAATAAATTAACCCTACTGAGGGGAAAAAATTCTTGAAGCAAAATGATTATGGGGGAAATTTATCTTCTTTAAGGAACTGCAACGGGAAATGAGCGTAAACATAACAAAATTAACGATAAAACCGAACAGTGAGTCATAATTAAAATTTAAGAAAAGAAAAGAAATGCTAGGAAAACTACGGAACATATATATCTGCTGGGAAAACTACGGAACATGTATCTGGAAAAAAAGGATCACGGAAGAAAATGAAATTCTATGAAAGGTTAGTTAATAAAAAACAAAAATTATGACAGAAACGTCTAGAAAAAGAGGGTCATGGAAACAGAATTTCGTGGAATGTCAAGAGATAGGAAAAAATATATGGAACACAAATCGGGATATAGAAAAAGAGTAAAAATAACAGAATTTCATGGAATAAAAAAAAAATACTAAATAGGTATCTAAGCAAAGTGTTTCACGAGAGGAAACAGACTGTGTGTAATTAATTATAAAGAAAAGGAAACGAATAACTGGAAAACGGGACAAGAAGGAAAAAAAAAATGTAATTGAAAAAAAATAATTATAATTAATTACGCTGGGGTGTCGAAAACAAATTTTATGGTATCCATGAAAAAAAGTAACAGGAATCTTGAAAAATGGCCAATAGAAATAAAATAGATTTCTATGAACTATATAATATTTCTGTGAAACATCAGAAAATAAGAATTCCTCTTTTCACAGTGCGCAGCCATTACCGAGAGAGAGAGAGAGAGAGAGAGAGAGAGAGAGAGAGAGAGAGAGAGAGAGAGAGAGAGAGAGAGAGAGAGAAGCAGACAGTAAGTGACCAAAAGGCAAGGGCACCATCGGTAACAGCAAGGTCCACATACGCTTTCTAAGGGTATAATTTACAACAGGAAGCGATGACGCAAGATGACCGAAGTACTGGGAAGGAGCAACATCACTAGAGTGACTCACACTGACTCTCACTGACTCACACTGACTCAAAGTGACAGGTAAGACAGGACTATAACAAAATATTCGAAAGGTATTTTAGAGAATAAGAGGATTAAAAAATACTGTATATTTAAAATGTATTCCTTGAGTGGCCTGAGTTTTGGATTAGAACTTCAAAAGATGATACGCATAAAATATTTTTAAAACGACACCGTCGATAACAACAAATATACGACTAATAATGATAGTCGACATTAGCATATCTTACATACTCAAACTAAATCTAATTTCCTTGATTTTTGTTTTTCTATATTTCTAAACAAATTTCTTCATCTTTTATCCTTCGTTACCAAACAGGCCTTAGCAGAGTCTCTCCATTATATATTTTCGAACTCAGTTTATTCACCCCATACAAAATCAACTCCAAAATAATCTTTTGAAATTATACAAAAATAATTGAACCAGACCAACTCCTTGTTTATTTATTCACAAATAATCAACGGAGTCTCAACACGAATCCGTCATCGGAACTGACAGGACAAGCAACGAGGTAATCACCACCGAGGCCATTAACGACATAAATAAAATCGGATTACCACAGCATTAGGCAGAACTAATGAAAATAATGGAGGATAGTCATTACATTACCTCGCGAATCTCAGCCCTAATTGTGTTTGGAGAGGAAGGTGTGCTTATATAGCCCCACTCATTCAGAGAGAGAGAGAGAGAGAGAGAGAGAGAGAGAGAGAGAGAGAGAGAGAGAGAGAGAGAGAGAGGGGTTGGGGGGGCAATAAACATTCATTTTTATGATCTGCAACATACTACATCAACAGAGGTTGGGGCTTGCGTGTGACTAAGGGTGCTTAACCCGTCCGTGGAAGGAACGTTCATTGCATCATTGTGTCTCCCAATGATGTTTTCATGGAGGCCTCTGTGATGTATGGGAAATGTCCTTATTTTGTAACTCCTACATCCCTCTATCCCTATCCCCACCTCTCTCTCTCTCTCTCTCTCTCTCTCTCTCTCTCTCTCTCTCTCTCTCATTTTATACGAAAATACATACAATATACACAGCTATTTTTGTTTGTTGGAGAATAATGTAAAAAGGACTTGACTGAAAGTGATGAATATTTGAAGATTTTAATTAGTGATGAGCGCATCTACGCTATAATATAACTGAGCTTTGAATTGAGTACCCACAATTTGAAATTAAAATAAAAAAGTATACGTAACTGTCTGGAACTAAGTACCCCAAAACTTGAAATTAAAATGAAAATTTTTATATATCTGAGTTTGGAACTGAATACCCACTATACGATATTAAAATAAAAACATATACAATTGTTTGGAACTAAATAAAAATGAAAATATGCATATAGCTGAATTTGGAACTGAATACCCACGATACGAAATTAAAATAAAAACATATACATAATTGCCTGGAACTAAATACCAACAAAATTAAATAAAAATATGTATATAACTGAGTTTGGAACTGCACACCCACGATACGAAATTAAAAAGATGCACATAACCGAGTTTGAAACTGAATACCACAATAAAGATGTTATCGTTATAATCATTGCACGCACACACACAGCACAAATGAAATAATTACCATTCATACACGTACCCGAAACCCGTTTTGTTCCCAAAATAGGGAGATAACCGACCACTTTTCCCGGAGGGGAAAATGAAGAAACCGACTCATTTCTGGACGAATAGATGCGAGGGACAATGGGGTAATGACACACTTCAAATTCGGTAATGAATATGAGGCGAGTGAATAAGCAGTTAACTCTGAAGTTGCTATGCAGTAAATACAGTCGCATGAAAGTGACATCAAGTACATCGCTCGCTCGGCTTTTACGTCTCAATACAATCTACTTACGACACCACACGTACCTTCATTTTGTATATAGTTATTGAGATCTTGGATGAGAAAAAGGAATAAAGCTATTAATGCCTTATCTCGTATCGCGTCAATACAAATTGAAAATAAATTACCGACAAAACAAATCAATTACTGACCATAACGAAGTACAATATACTAGCAAACAATTTAACGGAATATTAAAATGAGAAAAACGACAAAATATAATGTGCTAGTGAATCATTTCCAAAAATTACAAAAGAGATGTTCACGAAAAAAAAAAAAAATATGCTAGCCAACAGTTTTGAGAGCAACCAAACCTAAGACTTACAAACTCACTGTAACGCCCACGAAAAATAAGTAAATAAACAAGTAAATAAATAAAAACAAAATAAATGACAAAAATAAACTAATCAACATAATCTTGGTGTCTATGGTCATACACTTAAGCAGACAAAAGGCAGTCTTCTCCGCGGAGCGTCACAATGACACTCAATGTAAACACAAAAGACAGTAAATTTGGAGAAAGATTTGCAGCACGTAGCGCGACATAATCCCCTCTCTCTCTCTCTCTCTCTCTCTCTCTCTCTCTCTCTCTCTCTCTCTCTCTCCCTGTCTTACGTAGCAAGGAAACACTTCTATCTGACACGAAGATCGATATAAAGTGTAAAACACAAAGGCAGATGCAACATGGACACGAATAGCGAATCCCACAGATATTCGACAACAGATAGATAAAATTCCAGCGCAGAAATCTGCGGTCGTTCTTTAAGAAGATAAGGACTTAAATAAGGGCAGGCAGATACGTTTGTGAGAAAGACTGCATCAGCGAAGGCTATCAGAGAACACAAAAATTTCAAAAGGATGTTATCTTATTATCAAAGCTTTACAGAGTAACGTATTATCGAGGTTTTACTTTTGGGCTACAAAAGCGAGGTTTCAAAACAGATAAATTGCAATAAAAAAATGTTAAAGCAAAACCTTAGTTCAAATGATATATCACAACGAAACTATTTTTAATAAATAATTCTTCTTATTGATAAAACGTACTGAGCAGTATGTTTTAAAAATATATATATTTATCAAAAAAGAACTCCTGTTCATTCGATATCCCTAGCCAAGCATATTTCTCGGTAGCCGTAAAAGGATCTCGTGGCACTGCGTTGCGAAGATTCCTCTCTCTGTATCGCACACTTGCAGAGCAGATGGGCATTCATAAACATTCTCGACTGGAGGCAGCAGCAGAAGCAGAAGTAACTAAGCAGCGGACAACCAACCAACCAGCGGACACTCGATCTCCGCTCTTCTCGAAATCTCCTTCAAAACAATAATATATTAAGAGGGCCGGCGATATCTGCCCAACGAGCGGGAGCTTGTTAACAGAATGGGCGACAGGCGCTGTTTTGAAATTCGATAGGGACCGTTCTGCGAAAAACTCGGGAGAAAAAATTCTCCAAAAGAGCCGATCACGCCGCCGAGAAGCCCACCATCCCGAGGCTCTCCGGTCGCAATTGTGTTTGAAAACGGGTGCAAGTATTAAGACAAATGAGGGATAGACGTCATAATAACAGCTGCGGAGTATGCGGGAACACTAGAAAGTGATAGCAATTCTTTGTAGTGTGTACAGGAGTGTTTTTCAACTGGCTCTCAACTAATTATGCTTAGCGCGAGGATACTAAAAAAAAAAAAAGTCTCGTTTCTACAAAGACATGGGTATCATTAATACCATAATACAGTTCTTGTAATTTAATATTTTACTTACATTTTTATTTATCTATTTATTTATTTATTTATCTGTTTTTCTAATAAATGATATCTTCTTTCTGTATTTCCCAGTGCCTTCTGTTACTTCTTTCGAATGAACACCATATTCTTTGGAAGCTTGAATTTCAAGTCATTGGCCCCTGTGGGCTTGTTCCATATGCATAGGGTTCATCGTTTATATAATAATAATAATAATAATAATAATAATAATAATAATAATAATAATAATAATAATAATAATAATAATAATATCAAGATTTTTTTTACGAAAATAAAAGTAGTTATCAAAATAACTGTTTTTTTTACTGAGAGAGAGAGAGAGAGAGAGAGAGAGAGAGAGAGAGAGAGAGAGAGAGAGAGAGAGAGAGAGAGAGAGAGAGAGAGAATTATTTCGATTAGAATCTTTGAAAGTTTCTTTCTCGTTCTACTATGTTTATATGACACTAAGAGATTAAAAAATTGTAATTGTTGCATAGAAGGTTGTATTGCTTCAGAGTAATAATGATAAAATAATAATGTCAAGCGATAATGACGATTTCCTAACACGGATTAGCACTTGCCTAAAGCCGTCATCTGAAATGAAGTTTTGTTATAATAATAATTTGGAATATTATTTATTAATCATAACAGTAAAAAAAACAGCGTTATTCCTAAAATAATCGCAAGCAGCCTAGTCACAATAATATCGATGACTCAGCAGATATATTAAAGCAAAAAATATGTTTTCTTTTATTTTCAAATGCATAAAGTAAACTTCTATCTTACACTGTTTATTGTTTAAAGTGACAAATCCCGATCCGTCTAAAAGTAGGTAACTGAGAGAAAGTTTATCATTGCAAACTGCAGTTGCTGACATTGACATGAAACAAGAATAAAGATTTGATGACTTTGTTAAAAAGTGTCGATTTAGAAAATATACATTATTTCCTTAATATGGTTTATATTATTCTCCCCAATGGAAATTTGAAGTACATGGCTTCAAAGTTGTAATCTCAAACATCTGCATAAGATCTTACATATATCTATATACTGCATGTATATATATATATATATATATATATATATATATATATATATATATATATATGTATATATATATATATATATATATATATATATATATATATATATATATATATATATTTGTTGTTGTCTTGTTCAGCTTCATTATGACCTCAAACGCTGTGCGACGCAAAGAGCCTTTGTGAAATTCCTCCACTCATGCCTTTCCTGTGCATTTACCTTCATCAATCTCCAGCCTCCAGTCTCAATTCTCATTGAAGGGGGTCTGGGTCTTCTAACTCTTCTGCTGATACAGCAGTCAGGTTAACAAGTTATCTTCATTTCTCTTTCGTCCTGAATTGAATAACTTTATGTGAAGAGTAACCGTAGCAACATATTATTTTTTAAAGCCAGCCATATGCACATGATGCACTGTACAGTATGTCTGATCTTTGTCTTAGTGGCCGGATACACATACTGTATATTGTTACGTCGCCAAAGAAAGAGCAAATTAGTGATATTTCTTTGAAAAGTTGCACTAGGAAATCTGTCATATAGTTCGGGGATCGTTCTTCAGAGCATAACTCAAGAATTGGAGTGGGGAAAATAAACACACAAACACACATGTACATGTACAGTATACAGTATACTGTATATGTTAGTATATATCAGTTAAGTATATCTTAGTTTAACCAGACCACCGAGCTGATTAACAGCTCTCCTAGGGCTGGCCCGAAGGATTAGATTTATTTTACGTGGCTAAGAATCAACTGGTTACCTAGCAACGGGACCTACAGCTTATTGTGGAATCCGAACCACATTATGACGAGAAATGAATTTCTATCTCCAGAAGTAAATTCCTTTAATTCTTCACTGGCTGGTCGGAGAGTCGAACGCTGGGCCAACAGCGTACTAGCCGAGAGCTCTACCCACCCCTCAAATGAAGAACTAGTTAGTATGTATATGTAGGTACATACATACATACACATAAATGTGTGTGTGTGTAACACTATATCTTTAACACCTCGTCGGATAATTGCACAAGTACCTTCTGTGGTGCCATCAAATTACAGCAACCAATTCGCGCAATTAAATTTAAATCCATCTTTTCTCTCTCTCTCTCTCTCTCTCTCTCTCTCTCTCTCTCTCTCTCAGCAGTCAAACGAAACGCTTTCGAGAACGTATGTACAGTTTGAACGGCTAACTACCTGACTGCCAATTATAGTTTGTTTATTACGTTCAGGGGTCTTTCAACGGCCGGCTTCTCCCCAAGGCAGGCAGGCAGGCAGCAGTAATAACGTCTACATTACTCAACTCACGTTAGGAAGAGAAGACACAGAAAGGGGTTGAGAGAGAGAGAGAGAGAGAGAGAGAGAGAGAGAGAGAGAGAGAGAGAGAGAGAGAGAGAGAGAGAGAGAAGCATAACACGAAACTTGAACTGTAAAATTTACGTCATTAACATAAGTGTATACACCTTGTTTCAGTTAACAATATGCATGAAGACATTAAAATGAGAATAGTATAATTACTTAATAACACAACACACACAAACACACACACATATGTATATAAAAATATATATACTGTATATGTGTGTGTGAGTGTGTGTGCGTGTTTGTATCTATCTATCTATCTATCTATCTATCTATCTATCTATCTATCTATCTATCTATCTATATATATATATATATATATATATATATATATATATATATATATATATATATAATATATATGTGTGTGTATGTTTGTGAGTGTGTGCGTGGTTGTATCTGTATATATGTGTGTGTATGTGTGTAGGTATGTATGTATCTATATACAGTATGTACTTAATCTCACATGTGATGGCTCCTGGTACGACCTCATGATTCCAATCTATTGTTACAGCATGGGGTTACTAGCCGTATGCCCTTTGTATAAACAAACTGGCACACACACGTGTGTGATAGCCACCACTTATGCACGCGATATTCTTTGTAATCACAAGTATTAAGCCACGAATATCCTTCAATTTCGAATTCACTTTACCTTGGGAATAACTTACGTCCAAAGTAAACTATAATTGGTAAGTATACCTGTCCCGGTCCAGATTCGAATCCTGGCCGGGGGAGATGCACTTACAATTCCCTAAACAGAATGCTAGGGTTCGAACCCGTGTCTTTTGAATTAGATACAGAACGAAACTGATTACTGAACAATAGATTCTACGTACCTTTAATTAGCCCTTTATCTACCAGAAAGAACAACAGTTTGATTCTGTGAAAGGTGGCAGCATTTAGTAAGAGTATTGTGTATGTGAGAGAGAGAGAGAGAGAGGGAGACGTGTAATTCCACACCTTGCAGGTATGTCATTGGCACTGCCAAACGTACTGTACCATTTAGTCATATTTGCCATACAACGATTACCGTTACATACAATCTAATAAATTTCATGAAAAGACTCCGTAATACCTGTAACCAATGCAAGAACATGTAAGACAGTAATTATAATTGCTGTCTCAGCAAATATAATTGTGTAAAAATATATTTGTAGTCAAACCGATTAAATTTAGCAGATGTAATTACGCGAATGTTAAAGAAAGTTAAAGTTATCTATTTATCCCAGGCTGTCAGTTTCACCATCAAGTTTTTAAAATACTTTGCAAGCCTAAGCAAGAGTGTTTTTATTTTTACAACGGATATAAATGAAGTGTTAATTCGTTAAGCACGTAAAATTATGTCGAAAATCGTACAAAGAAACATGAAATCCTAAACAATAAGTTAATGAATCTTATGACAACAAATGAAAGTATGTAACAACTGACGGTATGTAAATACTGACGTATGCGAAAAACTGACTCCACTAATTGCAAAATGACTTTGTAAAACTATTGCCATTACTAGGAAAAATGGACATTTAACGTAGTCTATTATTTGCATATATTGTGATTCAGATATTAAGAATAAACACCAATAAAAAAATATTCCAAAACTATATATGTGCCATGCAAACACCTACTCGAAAATCTCACTTGATCTCTTCCCTACATGAACACATCTTAAAATGGTTCATTTTTGCAACGACCAACTGTTGCCACCAAGGAGAGAGAGAGAGAGAGAGAGAGAGAGAGAGAGAGAGAGAGAGAGAGAGAGAGAGAGAGAGTCTCTCCACTCGCCTCACCGAACCCTCAGGAAGCCCCGAAGTGTCTCGTTCAGGCGCCTTTAATCTCAATTCCAGAAAATTACTTCGAACAGCTGAAGAAAAAAAGAAAAAAGCAAGAGAGAAAAAAGGCGAGGGGAGAAGTGTGTGGTAAATGCTTTTGGGGATGCTGAACTCCCAGAAGCTCTGGCTTGGAGACGTGAAGGAGTGTTTGAGTAATTACTTTTTTTTTTTTTTTTTTTTTTTTTTTTTTTTTGAGAGAGAGAGAGAGAGAGAGAGAGAGAGAGAGAGAGAGAGAGAGAGAGAGAGAGAGAGAGAGAGGGCTGATATTCCCAAAACTCGGGACTCTGCTTTTTTGCAAGTTTTTATAAAACTGGACAAATGAGCTGTAGTACTAACTGTTCTTGTGATTCTGAATAATTCTCTCTGAGCAGGTCTTGCACATGAATCATTTGCCCTTCGTTGTTCAGGACAAAGATCAGGTTCTTTACTCTTTAACGTGTGCTGTTGAGACATCAGTCCTTTTAGAGAAACAAATTATATCTTCAACTCCAAACTACATTTATGTAATAAGCCTAAGACTGCTCGAGTTAAAAGTGATCATGAGATGCAAGATAAAATGAACAGCCACTAGAGGAGTGATGTTTACATAATTAACAGCAATTTACAGATCACTGCTGTTGAAGCTATGGCTAACTTTGCCTTCAACCTAATAACGATGCTAAGAAAATATCAATGTTCACAAAAGTCTTCACTGATAAAATGATAATACCAGAAACTTGAAGAGTAACTGACGAGTTATCAAAAGGTATAATTTTTTCTCGGCTCTGATAATCCGGTAATACACTTAATCTTGCTCTGATTAGTGTTTAAAACATCTATTTTCGAAATCTATGGCCTTTGTAGTTGCAAAGTCAGTTTAATATAAAATAAAATAAATCTTCCTTAATTCTAAAGAAGCATCTTGATTAAGCCTATACACCATAGGCTCGAGACCTCGAAGACTGACGAGGGTCAGGTCTAAGTAACGGGGAACAAGTTGTTGGCACGCAGTTATTACGACAATTTTCTCCCGAGTAATTAAAGCGCCTCTTTCATCTCAAACCAAAAGGTACAAAAAAAAGGAAAAAGTAACCTTTTCTGATAATGGCCGAGTAATGGCGGAAGACATTTTACTTTGTCTTAACGAGATCAGGTTCATCTGCATAAGGTCAGAATCGGGTGGAAAAAAAGACAAAACTTGTCTGCGCAATATATACGAGGAGGCTGTTACTCAGTAATTGAAGCTCCGAGTAATGGGATATAACGGCCGAAAGTTATGCACTCATCACAAGAGTTCAAATGAGAAAACTCATGCGCAAACGCTTACATGAAACTCCTGTCATTGTACAATGATGATCTTGAAGCTCCTCATTCTCTACTCTTTCCAAGGTGTAATATTTGGAAAGGGGTGACTTCTAGTACGCTATAATTCATATAATTCGAATTGCCAGAGGTAAAATAAGGCTTACTGGCTAGTACATTCCATTTTTGCACTCTGCAATATAAGAGAATCAAAATATAGCTGGAAAAAATAAAGAAAGGAACCCACCTTCTAACAAAGATAAGACCAAAACATAATAAAAAGTTCACAAAATACACACAAAAAAAAACAAAAAACCGGAGATGAATATGGCTCGTTCCGAGTGCACAATATTGACGAGATGCTGAAGGGTGATTGCCTAACTAAAGTGACGGACTGAATATACAGAATGCCAAAGTTTAATGTAAGAGTCGATGTCGGGTTATGGCCCATTCTTTGATCAAGAAAGGATAGATTCTGGTCTTAATCAAATGCATTATTTAACTACTGACAAACTAGATTTTTTTTATGATAAAAATGGCATGCGATTTTCCATGCATGAAGAAATAAGAATTCACAAAGAACTTTGTACGTCTTTTACAGAGCGGGAGAACACGCTATCAAGTGAAATCATAGCAGTATCAATGTCTTGGGCGAGCCGTGTTCATCTGCAATAACAGCGACCAATGAAATCATGGGCGAGCCGTGTTCATCTGCAATAACAGCGACCAATGAAATCATAATGAGCGAGTTATTCTGCCTCCATCCAGGTTGAACATAAACCACTTTTAGACATAGAAGCATCAGTGTAATTCACCAAAAAATATATTGCTTGCTTAACGATGTGGATCCGTTGAAAACAAAAGTAAAATTCAAGATTCGATGCTACATTTAACCGACTTGCCGAGCTATGCGCCTCGTCAATTCAACTTGAGCCGCATGAAAGGGATACTGTTCAAAGTTCACGGTAAATATTGGGTCGCGCAGGTGAATACTTCGATTATTCTGCTGCATAATACCACAATGGACAAAGAGATTATGCAAACGCTGAAACATATTAATGCTGTTCATCAGCAATGGCACTTGACCAAAACCTATATATACAAATTTCTCTTTGAATAAAAAAAAAAAATATTGAGAAATACTTTGCTCAGCGCCGAGAGCAAAATCAAAAATAAAACGAAAAACTGTGAATGCAAGTAACACTCAATCTGCAGCCATGAAAATTACTCCATAAGGACTGACTGAGCGTTCTCTCAATGAACGTGAAATGAAGAGGACTGTAAAAATAAGATTTCCAGGAACTGTGGAAAGAGTACAAACTTCGGTGAAACATTCAGCAGTAACAAAACACTGCTTTCAGGAACCGAGTAGTCGAATAAACAAAGACAGACTTGAGCTGCAGCATATGAAATAATTTCCCTAACTAAGTCAAAAAGGGGACAACCGACTTGAACAAAGGGAAAGCAAGAGCGGGGCAGGCCCACTAGCAATCTTTTCACAGATCAATTATCAAGAAATAAAGATTCTGCATAGTTCCCGAAATATTATCATATTCTGTTTCGGCATAACTTGCTAATCCTTGACTCTCTTACAGGCTACTCTCATTTAATAATCAGATTTTTACGACATGCACTAATAATCAAGAATGCAGTTCTTACGGGTCACTGAAGTAAACAAATCCGATCGTATAATAAATCTATATATTATACAATATCCTCTTCACTGCAATACCGATAGAAAGTTACTGGGAGAATGTTAGAATTCTCGAAGAAGTGGATTATAAACACACTGATATTGTCACTGAACACTGCAGGGTAATTGTGACAAGTAATATTTTGGCAATGTTTATTTATTTATTATAGATACATAGTAAAAGTACAGCACTACATTCGCCATAAATACGTTCAAAATAACAAAAAGCCAAAGGCTAATTTCAATTTCTTTCCATAATTTGTCTCTTTCCCAGTGACACTTGTACACAAATTCTTTAAAAGAATAAATAAAAAAAACCAAGCTGAAAAAGCAGAAAATTTTCCTCTGATTAAGCAACAACATCGATTGTTAATGAAAACCAATCAACATTCCCAAGGCACCATGGCAGATAATTTGGCACATGTTCCATCTGTAACAGATAGCTCAAGAGGTTATAGGCGTAACAAGTGCGGTGCAGGGCTAGTGTGTAGCGTAACAGGTGTGGGCGCGAGAGGGAGGTAGAAGCCCAAGTCCGTAACGCCTGATACAGTCATCTTCCCCGCCATCAACAATGCAATCATCATGGACCTCCGTCCGAAGACTCCGCCAAAGCCTCGTCTTCGGCTTCGCCGTCCCAATCCCCCCAATCTTTTTATCCACAATCTTTATCGTCTGCACTTTGGCAAATTGACTTCTTATGTTCCAGGCGCAAAAAAAAAAAGAGGAGCGAAAGAAAGAAAAGAAAAAAATGGAGCGTTAAAATGTATATCTTGGTACGCCCCGAGGGGGATATTTGAGAGACACGATTGCACTCGGGGAGAAGACCACTGACTGGAGGGCACGCTTAAAGAAGTCATCTGTAAAATATTGATGAAGCTGTTGTTGAATGGCCACTTCATTTCACACGATTAGAATACCTATAGAAGTTGCCGCCCGGGCCTCCGATGCCCTCTACAAGCAATAACCGATATCTGCTTAAAATGCAGCGTCCATTACACTCTTGTTTTTCGGCCGGAGTTCACTCACTGTGGAGTGGAGGAGGAGTACCTTGGGTGGTCTTCTCCTCCTCCACCTCCTCCTTTTTCTTCCTCTCTTTCTTTTTCTACCTCCCTTACTTGCGCATTGCTCTAGCTCTTCTTTTTTTTTTTTTTCCTCCTCATTCTCTCCAGCTACAACCTCCTCCGTGTACTTACTCGAGATTGCGGCGGAGTTGAGTCCTATCTTGGGAATTGGCTGCAGAGAGCAGAGTGAGGGAAAGGCGCGGGAGTAGTAAGATGTCTCCCAACTCGAAAACAACCCAAGAAGCAGGTAGCTGGGTACGGGAGGGTTAGAACTAGCAACGAAATGACCGTGGTTGAGGAATGATTGCAATGCAATTAAAAAAACAAAACATAAAGAGCGGCAGTCTGCACGCAACGGAGCGAGAGAGAGAGAGAGAGAGAGAGAGAGAGAGAGAGAGAGAGAGAGAGAGAGAGAGAGAGAGAGAGATATCGTAGAAGGTACAATCAGCGCCATAGCGAACGCGATACGACCTGTCTGCAGCTATGGATGAAAACCCACGAAAAACCCGAAGCGAAAACACCCATAAGTGACCTTTTAAACGAAGTGATGAGACCGAACTTGCTCTTTACGAGTAATACAAACCATCGAAATGCCTCGGGCCGGACCATAATTTGCACCCCTCCCGCCCCCTCCCTCTCTCTCTCCGTTCTCCCTACCCGCTCCCCCTCTCCCTTAAAAGAACAAAAAAGCAACACGCGGATCGAATTGCTCATAAAAACTCACCCAATGAATCGTCAATTAAACCAGCGTGGAATTCTAAAGAGAAGTTCGAGGCCACGGGTTAATAAATCCATCAGGAGAAAGATGCCCATAAATAAGCCAAAAGATGCTAATTTATCGAAAATGCATTCTGACAACAACCTTGAATGAGAACTGCACAATCAATGCGAGGTTAACACGAATTCTCTCTTCTCTCTCTCTCTCTCTCTATCTATCTATATATCTATATATATATATATATATATATATATATATATATATATATATATATATATTGTATATATATATGTTTATATATATATATATATATATATATTATGTTTATATATATATATATATATATATATATATATAAATATATTACATATACTGTATATGTGTATATACAAAATTATTATATTTACTATTATAAACACTTGAATACACAATAATATAAGAACGAGCAACAGTAAAATAAAAAAAAATTAAAAAATGCGCTGATTAAGAAACATACCCTCTTGGCAATTCCCCTGGAAAGCGCTCATGCCCTTACCACTTCCTCCCCTATCCTTCATATGAAACCCCCACCCCTCTCTCGGTCCCTCCCTCCATCACCCCTTCCCACTGGCCCCCTCAGACAATTTGAGCCATCTGCTTCTTGAAGGAAAACTGGTTTTTATTTTTTCGTCTTACCTGTCAATGGAAATATCTTATTTTAAAAGCAGTGAAAAAAAACAAGAGTTCTTTTGCTGTACCAGTTCTGCCAGATCGTAAAAAAAAAATATATTAAAAAAGTGTAAAATATTTCTTTATGGATTTCTAAATTCTCGCTTATCACACACGAATCTGCGTTGATTTTTACGGCAAATTTTAACTTGAAGCTAAACGAGACATAAAGGCATTTACTGTTCTTTCCAAAATAAAAAGTCTATATATAACATAAATAAGAGTAAACCATGTAACAAAAAAAGAAGGAAGCGTTGAGACATATAAAATTGATGTCGATAATTACGCTGCTCCCAATTCAAATTCGCAACATTATTAACAGCAAACGTGAGAATGGGTTCACTTTTTAAACCAAGCACCATTACGAAACATATCCAAAAATGGGTGAGACTAATAATTGGCTGTAAAATTAGGACCGAGAGAAGACGTCCGGCCCTTTTCTGCATCTCTCCTTTTAAATCAACGTGTTATCCTTAAATAAAAAAAAAAAAAAAAAGCATCCTAAACGCGAGGTTAATCCCTGGCAAAAGTATGCGGCCCATTCAGCGCGGCGAGCATCATGCAATTTCCTTATATTATAAGAGCGTCTAAATCATCCTCTTTTTGTAATCAAGAATTCATGGAGATTCTAATCATCTGTCTACGGCGTCGTTTACCCCGAGCCGATTCTTTAAGGCAAGAGCCTAATTTTCTATTCGTAGAGTAGTTTACCATCTGATAGCCCGGACCACCAGCTGAGAACCCAATACCCGCGATCAGATCTTCGAAATCTTCATTGAGTTTTATCAGTAATCTCAAACATGAACTCCACCCATGACGGATATTATTAGCTCTTCGCAGGAAAGGAGAGTGAGGCCCTGTTCATAAAGGCCGCGGCCAGGCACATAACAGTTGCTAACAACTGATTTCCACCTGCGTTCCGAAGCGAATGCGAAATTTATCAATCTGTGGGAGGAATTACCTACACGATAATGATTTAAATATCCCTGACGGATGCACTAAACACAATGGTTTTGTATTTCGAAAATGGTTTTATTATCCTTCTTTTCAAACCGGTTATCATTCGATTAATAAAATTAGCTCGAAATAATGCTTAAATCTCCATTACGAAAAAAACGAAAAAAGACGAAATGGATTCTGTCCGTTCTTCAGGTTTAGCAAAACCAGTGACCCATGAAAAAGATTTTCTAATCTTCTTCTTCCTCTCCTTTTTCTTCCTCTCCATTTCTGCTTCTTTGTTGTGCTTGCATTCACAAACAGTAAACGTGGAAAATGGATAAATGTAATAATTCAATTTATGCAAATTTAAAGCTGGTGCATTAACATCTTTAATGAACGGCCACTGAAATTGCATCGGCGAATAATTCCAGCCTGAGCGATAATCAACCTCCAGTTATTGTGGCTTATAAAGTTATAAGTTTAGCATAATCAGTTATAATCAAGTCGGGAATAAATGGGATACAGAATATATTTATCTTTTAGCAATGAACTACATCCAGCAGTTTACAACTTCTTGTCCGTGTACGGTCGTTGTATGAATATAGACGAAAAGCATTAAATCAATCTTTTTGGCGGTTATTACCTGGACAGGAATTCTCTCTCTCTCTCTCTTTTTGCCGAGAAGAGGAGGGAGAAGTGGGAAGAGGGGGGCGCTAAAGTGACACAAGGGAGGCTTTGAAACTTTCGTTACTGCATCATGGTCCTCTGTGTAATACCAAAATAAAATCACAGAGAAAGACATGAAATTATTATTATTATTATTATTATTATTATACAAGCCGAAAAGTAAAACTTTGCCGCAACCATACACAAGCAGTTTCTAAACCAATCTTGGGTGTAATATATATATTTGTTCATTATGTATGATAAAAATATGAGTATTTGCACATCTCGGGTATTTCAGCATAAGCAAAATCTCGGGAATATTTTAATTCGCTAATTTTCGATACTGTTATCAAAATGCTGCACTTCAAACGAAAGCAACTTATTTAAGAGGAAGATGTAAGTATAAAATGACCAAAATCCCTATCGAACCGAGGCACATAGATATATAAAATTGAAATGAAGAACACGACAAATTACGCCCAAAATGAGAAAAAGAATCAGAATTTCGAAACAGAAACCCAAGGAAAAAGAAAGAGAAAAAAGCCACGCTTCATCACATCAGTCACAGTCATTAGCCTCCGCCGGGAGGAACAAAACAAGAAAGCGCAAAGCCGCGACGATTTACGACTGTGAGAAGGCGAATCTGCCCCTTTGCCACCCCTCGTCATGCCTTGGGGTAGGCTTCGAAATAAACACCTCCCAAAGCATCGATAAACTTTACATAATGAGCAAACGTAAGCGAGCTTTCTCATATACCTTTCAGGTGTATTATCCATGCTCATTAACCACGGAAATATGCAAGTAAATAAGGCTGGACGCCAGGGGTTGTAGCCGGATTAACCCGGGCGAATTATTTCGCGTGGTGTTATTGCGTCGGGGATTATAGATACAACATGAGCCGGCGATGGCCGCGCGGATAATTGCCTCAACGTAAAACTGAAATTGGCTCATCACATTCGCCAGAGACGTTAAATGAAAGAAGCGAAAAATAAAAAAAAGATGCGCCCGCTTTATGTCCGAGTTCTAGCCTGCCTTGTGTCGAGTGCGTTTCGCAGGGAGTTAAGAGCCTCAGATAAATGCACACTTACACTGTTCTAAGTTTCTTTTTAGCCAGTAAAGCGAGTAACGATGGAGAGAGAGAGTAAAGAAACTACTGGTAATTAACAAATGATAATTAGCTGTCTTATGTCACAAAGGATTATCACTCTACGAGGTATAAACTTTTCAACGAGACAATTGACAAAATGGAGGTATACTTGCTAAGCACATTTTCCTTGGGGTCCTTAAAGCTTACTAAAAATGAGAGAGAGAGAGAGAGAGAGAGAGAGAGAGAGAGAGAGAGAGAGAGAGAGAGAGAGAGGGGGGTTAAAGATAAGCAAGTATAAGGATATTGGGTTACTGCATACTTTGCATATGAATTAGCAAATCATTATGACTTGGAATAATGTTCACCGCCCTAAATGGCTACATGTAAAACAAAACTTGGTGCCATAAAGACAACGGAGGGCCCTTAAAGCGGGCATAAAACATCGACCAGAGATGCCTCAATATTTAGCAAATCCTGAGGAAAATTAGGGTTCAATATCCGAGGAATGCACAACGACAATGACATGAATATGTGTTATAATCTACCACTTAGTTACACATGACACTATGGTTCCATTACCATTAAAATTCCAAGTATTATCATAAACTTTTTTAAAGAGGAAGTTCATATTTTCCCTACCAGCTAGATGTTACTAGAAGCATCGGCTTTTTGTACTGCATTTTCCAAATCATGGTAAAAATAATTATAACACTTTAATGGCACAAGTGCACCTAAACTTCCTTTTGTTTGATATTTTTTTTTTTTTTTTCCCCCACGGAAGTCACAAAACAGGATTTGCATGAGAACTATCTACATCAGAATCAGAGTAAATACTCCCAATCCTTTGGATGCTTGCTGGAAGAATTAACTGTGATCAGAGGGGAATTTGAAAGTCAAAGGAGAAACATAAAAGTGAGACAACAGGGGAATCAAGTGTCTCAATGGGAGAAAGCATTACTGGGAAATACAGTGGTAGTGAAGGAGGTCGGAGGTCGGGGGTGGGGTGGGGTGGGGTGGGGGTGTATACGAAGCACTCCTTCCCACATGATGTTCAAAAGAAGAAACGCGTTCCAACTCTAGAACCACAGCAATTAACACCTGGCTCATTTAAAGTCAACAATGCGCCCCACTCGCGAGAAAGGTGAACGAACTTGTTATATTCCTCCCCCGGCAACGGAATTGCCGTTTTTAGGGAACATCTTACAAGACGATGGAGGCATGAAATAATTAATGACAGGATTTAATTGGAGTTAAAAACCTGGAAATCTTTCCAGTGTTTACCTAATCCTGTGAATCGACTTTCGATTTTTCAAAGAGCATTATGAATTTATAAAGGGGAGCAAAGCCATTTGTAAAGCAGCGATTAGAGAGAGAGAGAGAGAGAGAGAGAGAGAGAGAGAGAGAGAGAGAGAGAGAGAGAGCAGAGTTAATTATATGTTTAATGCATAAGCACGTTACACTTTTCGCAGACCTTACGCAGATATGCATGAAGAATTAATACCGATATAAATCAAGCTATGAACGTGGGACATGGGAGTTGGCAAAAACTATCTGATGATTATAAATGAACTAACGCTTAATAGCTGTGACTCAGATTATCTCGGGTCCTGCGATCCGTCTTGTTGTCTGACTATTTTCAAGTCGGAGAAACTTAGGTTTAAAACGGCACTCCTCAGAAGTAAAGGATTTATGATGAAGCAACAAAAATAAAAGTCCCGCACTAAAATTATGTCTACGTTACAAAAACATTTTGAAAGAAAAATTAACTTTACCATGCCCTATTATTTACATGAAGAATTTTTCTCCGGTTGGGTTTAAACGCTTCCAGTCTATTCCTGGAACGCCGCTGGATACAGTGATTTCAACGCGATCCAAGTAAGTGATCCTGTTTTTCAAAACTTTGGATCTTCGTTAGCAGCACGCTTAACACATGGTCCAGTTCATAATTTCCAAATTACCTTTTTTTACGGATATTCCTTCCTTCAGGTAAATAATTACATTTGATCCAATCACACAGAAATTAATTTAATCTATTTTCAAATTAGACAAAAAAAAAAAAAAAAAAAAACTCTGGTCTTCCTAAAGAAGAGTAATTTCCAGTTTAAATTTTTGAATAATTTAATACGAAATTCTCAGTATAATTACTCATTTCTAACGTCTTAAAAGTTACTGACTGATTTCCGGTGTAATTGTAAACAAAATAAATCAGGAAAAGTTTCGGTTTTATCAAAACTTTCTCTGTTATATTTTACAGCTACAGCCGCCATATGCAACCGTTAGCAAAACTGTCAAAGCAACATCGTAAATAAACTCTATGCTGATAAAATTTACTATTTATGTTCGTTCTGACACAACAGCACTCTTGATCGGGCAAACTCTTCAGTGAATCATGTATCAAAAACTTGTATGAAAATTGGGTTGCATTTGTTCGCTCATCTTTCTGTGCATACACTAAAAACCTTCGGATCTTGTTGCCTGAACCAGATTGCTGAGGGCTGTAGCAAGTTTCAGCAAACCTTAATATTTTACAAGGCCGGGACGGTAAACATGCAACAAACACTTTTCTTTATAACCTTGGCCTGAGCCCGACTTACGTGTCCCGTATTTATACTCTGAATAACCAACGTTCTTCAACTTTTTGTCTGCTCCGCGGAAGCTGTACCAAAATGTTCATTTTACTGAATCTGGGTTTCCTTTGCTGAAATGTTTTATTACCCATTGTTATAATACCGATGTTACTTCATGTTCCTGCAGAGCTGGAAAAAGGTTGCAGATGCATATAAGTTAGTGCCGCATTTTCATTTCTCCTAAGCACACGTAATAACCCTGTCACTCACAGTTTTAATCCACGAGTGTTACTGTAATTCATGTTTTACTGATTCCTTCATACTCGCCATCTCTCTCTCTCTCTCTCTCTCTCTCTCTCTCTCGTAGATACTACCTTATTGTTTCTTGCTATACATCGACTTAACTTTCGGTGTTGACGTTCATCCTGCTAATTCTGTTATATCTGCATTCAATTTGATTTTCACAATGAGCTCCTTACTCAATTTTTCTTCTTCCTTGTGTTATGCACTATAAAATTCTTGAGTTAACTCTGTCTTCACCATGGAATACTCGCCGCTGAGGCCTTGTTTGGAGCCTTTTGAACTCCCTGAAGGGTGTTTAACGGCTTTGCATGATTACAACGATTAATATAAGAGAAAAAGAAGGAATTCAGTATACAGGAGTATTACAGAAACAAATGTATAATAGTTGGTGAAAATATACAAAAATTCGCATGCATGTAGTCATATAAGTGCAAAATAATAAATCGATATCCTTGTGCGAGGCAAAAAAAAATTCACCCAGCAAAGGCATAGATACAATGAATTCTCTCTCTCTCTCTCTCTCTCTCTCTCTCTCTCTCTCTCTCTCTCTCTTTTCTGTGGTGAATCGAATGAATTGTAACACTCACCCTTTCCAAATCATATGAGCGTGATAATCCAGTGTGGGAAAGGGACTTCAATTCAATTTTCCAACTGTAACAATTACAGTCCTGCCAGATTTTACGGAGCCAGCACCTAATTGAGGGGGAAAACATGGCTCTTCCGACTGCTGGAGTAATTTTCGACGCCAACCGCACTCATTTTGCTCGCCTCTCTTGATACGAACTGCATTTGTGGAAGATTTTCGTGGACTTCGGTACGGCCAAAATTTGAGGAAAACAAAAAAAAAAAAGTTGTGTCTACGTTTCGAACTGAGGCTCTCTACAAAAATGCACTGAAAACATGATTATCATTCGAACTGTTATTCAGATATTTACCAAATCTTTTCCAATCCATTACTGCACTACCAAATCCTTATAAAAAAAAACGTTAATTTCCTTAAATTTTCACTTGATAATTATTTTTCCCCATTTCCTTTAGAATATTAATATTCGGAAAGCACGCGCACTCGCAGCTACATGGTGACCTGAACTGACCTCGGGAAAGAGAACAGTGGAACTGAAGGGGAGCGATTTACCTCAAACCAACGTGACCCTCAGGGAAGAATAGAGT
Organism: Macrobrachium rosenbergii; assembly: GCF_040412425.1. NCBI lineage: Eukaryota > Metazoa > Arthropoda > Malacostraca > Decapoda > Palaemonidae > Macrobrachium > Macrobrachium rosenbergii. Next base: position 19,607,585 of record NC_089791.1, read on the forward strand.
AAGTGGAAGGTGGGGGAAGGGGGAGGGGGATGACAGGGGTAAGAAGAATCTTTATGGGAAAGGGAAAATTGAAGAGATGCCTTCAGACCCATCGATCCCTCTCACGCAAACATCGCTCGTGCTCAGGACACCGGTGTCCCCAAATACCATTTCAGCAAACTTCTTGATTTTTTATTTTAGAAATCTTCGAAGGTTATGAAGCCATTAATATTGGCAGTATCAAAATGTCTTGTTGGGAGTCACCTGAGATCTGGCATAAATAGTGGCATCATCATTTTCAACCTACAAGACCTAGAGAGAAGATGTCGTTTCCAAATGACCCTAGGAAAGGGCGAGACCCATACCATAAGGTCGGTGAAGCCACACAATCTGCACGTTAATTGAGCCTTACCGCACGGCGCGTCGGGGGCCGATGGCCATAGAGGCTAAAACGCAACTCGAGCCTTCCCTTAATTGAGCCTTAGCGACGCGTGTATTAAGGTGCTACAGACCTGTGACCTGAGACACGAAGAGGCAAGGGATCCTCGCTTCAATCATCCACTTTCGTGCAGAATCTATCACGCTAACATATAAATCCTTCAAAATTCATAAAATGCCATCATAAAACAGAAAATACTGCATATCATAGCAGGCCGCGTCGGCAACGTATCAATACGTTTTCAACCGGCACACTTCAAAGACAGCGACGGACAACAGGAAAAAAATAAGCTCCGAAATTTCATTGTGAAAATATAAAGCAATATTAACAAACCGACCAAATTTCATGGAAGATAAATTTCGCTCCAGACCCCAACTCCGATTAACATGTGAATTAGACGTCTGGACAAGGAGGGAAGATCCTACTTGAGGCGTATGCCTCCCGTCTGGGAGGACGGGCGGTAACGGGCCTTCCTGCGCCCACCCATAAAGCCTGATCTTTCTCCCGCGACGGCGGGCGACTGGTGCTCCCTATGCCTATGTTGGCCCCAAAAGAACAGAGAGGTCCTAAATCAGTCGACCAGGGGTGTCATCATGGAAGTTAGGAAGTGAGTGAGCAAACCATCAACAAGACTGACCTGTATAGACAACCAGGCGAAGGGGAGGAGGGAAATAATAATTTATCTAAGACGCTAAGCCATCTCTCCTGTGAAAGCCTTCAGGGACGGTCTACGGTGCTACCGTTAGATAAAACACTCTGAAGACCAAAAGTCGATAATTTTTTTTTTTACTCGAAAGATCGAAAAGTACACAAGAAATTCTTACTGTACGGAAAAATTCTTTCATGCGAGGCAATGCCCTCCAATCAGGAGAGAATACTAGATAAAATAAATGACACCACAAGAGCCAAAGACAACACAATGGGGAATCGTCCAGTCCTGACAGGTTAAAGGCACCAGGGAAGACGTATAAGGTCAGAGGTGAAGGGTCAATTATAGGTAAAGGAAATGTATATGTTGTTAGCAGCCTGTCGGCGGTCGGCCGCCACTCTCGCTAACAAAACAGCCGGAGAGAGAGAGAGAGAGAGAGAGAGAGAGAGAGGAGGATTCTTCGCTTAAATTCTCCTTCAAAAAAATAGATTTCCTCTCGATGATACACAAATCAGGTATATGAACACAATATCTCCTGGTTCGAATAATGCACCCAATGTCAGTTCACCAACTGACAAAGAAAATTATGCTGTATGTACGCACGTTTGAGTCCATAAAAATGAATAGGTAAGAAAAAAAAACAAAAAATGAAAATATGAACAAAGTTAGGGGAACGTAAAAATATGAAAACATGACATATTTGGAAACTGTACTTCCTCGAGTTACTAATGACGTTTGTCAAAGTTCATGTGACTCATATGTGTACTATTTACAGGAAATACTTTCTATCTTACGCGACGAATTCACGAAACTACTTTACAGAGTTTTTTCACCACTATAATTTGGCTTAATATACTTTTACCGAAATCCACTGACATGTTTACGAAACTTTACAGTTAATCTTCTCGACCATTTTAGGAAAAAGCATCATTCGTGAAAACTTAAATCTAGAATGGCTGACCCCTTATGAAAATATGATAATGACTTCCCGTATTTAAGGGAGACAAGAAGATTCACTCGAGCTGAGTGAAAGACGAAGGCAAAATGGGAATCGTTTGATGTGAAATTTATCTAGCATAAAATCTCATGGCACGATCTTCACTGACATTTCAAACAGGACATCTCATTTCTGAGAGAGAGAGAGAGAGAGAGAGAGAGAGAGAGAGAGAGAGAGAGAGAGAGAGAGAGAGAGAGAGAGAGAGAGAGAGCAATTTAAATTACTTATTTCTTAAACAGCTACAAAACTGTTATAAAACAAATGGATTAGATGCATCTTTTAATGTACTTGAGAGAGAGAGAGAGAGAAATTTTTAAAATTCGATTTAATACTTTTAAACAGCTTCAAACTGTCATAAAAAATGGATTAGATGCATCTTCTCACGTAACTGAGAGAGAGAGAGAGAGAGAGAGAGAGAGAGAGAGAGAGAGAGAGAGAGAGAGAGAGAGAGAGAGAGATTTTTAAAATTCGATTTAATACTTTTAAACAGCTACAAACTGTCAAAAAAATGGATTAGATGCACCTTCTCATGTAATTGAGAGAGAGAGAGAGAGAGAGAGAGAGAGAGAGAGAGAGAGAGAGAGAGAATAAAATACATTATTCATCGAACACAAACCGTTCACCACAAAGGAAGTTCGAGCACAATCAATCGAGCCTAACGTATCATTAGAGGTCACAGCCATTTACTCTGGTCACTCGGGGAAACTCATCCTTCACGGCGACAATTCTCTGACAGTTTAATTGGGACTGACGCTTGGAAGACGAGGCGACAAGAGCTAACCTTTATCGTCGAAAGAAGGCGCGGGGGGGAGGGGGAAGGGGGGAGAGAAGAAACAAGAGAAGTGCGAAGCTGGGAGCCAAAAGAAGTGGGAAAGTGGGGAGGCGTGGAGGAGAAAGGTGGGAGGAATGTTTATAAAATCCAAAGACTATTATTATTGTATACTCTGAGAAAGATGGCTCCGAACTCCAGTCTTCCTTTTAATTTGTTCTATTACAATGTTGAGAAAAAATAGTGATAACTAAAGAATTTATAATAAACGCTAAAAACCTAAAAACTTGATTAAAAATGTCCCTACGTCCGAAGATTATTTAAGCATGGTGTCCGCTTCGTCGCCCTGACTTAACCATCCAGAACAAAAGCTCTCAGAAAACAACAGATTAGCCCGTGAAAGGGTGTTAAATGGAGAGGCTGAACCACAAACTTTACACAGACTCTCCGAATTTCTCGGGTCATTATTACTTGGAATTGTTTATCGCAGTGGAGATTCCTAATCCCACTGCCATTAAAAATTTAAATAATTCATTATTATATTGTAACACAACATGTTATGCTACTTCACGGACACAATAATAATAATAATAATAATAATAGATCCTCTGGGACTATGGTATCAGAACAGATAGGGTGATACGTGCCAATAGACCAGACGTGACGCTGATTGACAAAATCAAGTAGAAAGTATCACTCATTGATGTCGCAATGCCATGGGACACCAGAGTAGATGAGAAAGAAAGAAAGAAAAAATGATAAGTACCAAAACCTGAAAATCGAAATAAGAAGGATATGGAATATGCCAGTGGAAATTGTACCCATAATCTTACACTAGGGACGACCCCAAGATCCCTGAAAATGAATCTGGAAAAACTAGATGTCGAAGTAGCTCCAGGACTTATGCAGTAGAGTGTGCTACTAGAAACAGCGCACAAAGTGAGAAAAGTGATGGAAAAGATGATGGACTATCAGTCGAATAGGATGACTGTGACAAAATAATAATAATAATAATAATAATAATAATAATAATAATAATAATAATAATAATAATAAAGGTTAATCGGAAATTGCAAATCAATGACAATGCGACTTGCACAGTTGCTCATACACTGTATCGCTGATGTTTTCTCTTGCAAAAACTAGGACGCGATTAGTTACCCAAATATTCTGCAGACTTTAAGTATTTTATTCACAAACCGCAGGAAACTCCTATTTCCTTCCAACACTCATTAATAAAAGTGTGATCTTGTTCAAGGTACGAACTCATATCCACATCAGAATTTAATTAATGGTTCCCAGGAACACATTAACCTTGTCCTCCAAATTTTGTAAAACCCTGCTCGATAATTTTCACGTAATCCTGCTAACAGACAGACAACGAATCTTTGCAGACGCAATTTATTATCATTATTATTGGTAAGAGATTCACAGTTTCGTGAAAAACAATCTGTGTAACAAAAATCCAGAATTATATAGTAAATATATTACTATGTAAAATATTTTAACGATAGCACTGATGAGGAGCACCGCTCAAGTGTTAGAAAGTCTTTATTTATTTTACATAGTAATATATTTGCTATATAACTGTGGATTTTTATTACACAAATTATTATTATTATTATTATTAACAAGATGAACCCTATTCATATGCAACAAGCCTATAGGGGCCACTGACTTGAAGTTCAAGCTTCCAAAGAATATGGTGTTCATTCGAAAGAAGCAGCAGAGGGCACTGGGAAATACAGAAAGAGATCAGTTATAAGAAAATCAGATAAATTAACAAATTAACAAATACATAAAAATGTAACTAAAATATTAAAATACAAGTTGAATTGTGTTAGGGTAGTAATGCACTGAAAATAATCTCCATATAGCAAAATGTAACGTGCAAACAAATTTTTGCTGTGTGCAAAAACTATAGCCTACAAGTCATATATTCGCCTTTAACACGTGCCGTCGTCAAGCCCGGGGTCAGCCTTTCTCACCACTGGCCCCTATATAGGTGCTGGTATGCAAAATGAAGATATCTTGATCTGAGCGTCGAGAGAGTAGGTAACGTCTTTGAGTTAGGGACTTTCTCTCTGTTTAAAATGTGTAAGTAAAAGTATCATAAAATGATAAGAAATGGCGACTTTCCAAGGTATAAAGTGGAAAATTGGTTGTTGAGTCTCTTGCACTGTAAAGAGAGATGTAGAAATTCCAAGAAAATAAGCTGGATACTTCACCTGACTTACGGTAAGCTATTACAACACACTAATTGTCTGTGTGTTACAATACAAATCGGGCAGTATTTAAGAGTAATCACGGAGATGATCACAGTGTTCCTCTTCGATGTTTGCCCAGGACGTATGATTATAAACGTAGCCTTCTCTAAATCTTAGAATAAAGATACAATTTTCACTTTTGTAAGAAGAACAAAAAAACAAGGCCATGGCGATGTTACATAAAAACCTTTAAACAATCATCTTGTGATTAACCAGTACGAACTGCCCTCAAAGCAGCTACCTATCCCATATTTCTTAAAGCAGAGATTGCCCAGCGTCATGCAATCTCAACAAGAAGAAGTCGAGGTCGGTTTCTAAAAGCACCATTTGAAACTTTCAGTCTATTTTGCTGCGGTAACCACAAATCCTGGCAAACTTCCAAAGGGGCACTAAGCAAACATAACGGGCATGTTAATAGCCCCCGAGGTCACCTTCCTCAGTCGTCAGACATGACTCTACGTTCTCTCCACGGGGAAAACTTTCCAACGGGAATGCCCTCCGCCACACGGTGGCTATGGAGTACAAAAAGGTCCCAGCAGCTTTCTTTGGCAAGGTACCTGCAGGTTTACTGATGGTGAGTTATAGTCGTGACACTGACGTGATTTCGGGTGCGTAACCAACCTCAAAGGCAGGTCGGGAGAGGGCAATGTCAGGTCGAGCTCGCAACGTCTTACTCGAACCCCTCCTTATCGTTCTTTCTAACCTCACGCCTGCTCGTCACCTCCCGGATTTGGCTGCCCCTCAAAGAAGGCAAAACAACATCTCGGCAAGAGCTACCAGCAACGTCTAGAGGAGGAGGAGGAGGAGGAGGAGGAGGAGGAGGAGGAGGAGGAGGAGGAGGAGGAGGCAATCTATTAGGAAAAAGAATTTGTTCACTCTGAAACAATGCCACCCCTCACAAATTCGCACTCAATAAAAAAATAAAAAAAGTTCACAATACATCCAGAAATTAAACAATCATAAATGTACGATATCGATAATCAACAAAAGGAAACCAAAGTGACAAAATTGTTTTTCCAAGGTAAACAAAGTCACAATTGCAAGGATCAAAAAGGCAAAGGTGAACAAATGCACCGCATTGCAAATAATGACTAGAGAGAGAGAGAGAGAGAGAGAGAGAGAGAGAGAGAGAGAGAGAGAGAGAGGATAAGTGCCTCTCATCGTGAATCTGAATTGGCCCCAATTGTATGAATGATTCCCTCTTCGGTGCCGACAGAGCAAACACTTCCCAGAACAAAACTCTCCCTCCCCTTCGCTTGCTCTTTGTCACCACCACCTACTCTTTGGCCAGACTTTTTAAGTGGCCCTTTATCTTTATCTCTCTCTCTCTTTCTTTTCTTTTTAGTCATTATTTGCAATGGACAGAGAGAGAGAGAGAGAGAGAGAGAGAGAGAGAGAGAGAGAGAGAGAGAGAGAGAGAGAGAGCTCCCCCTCCCTCTCTCTCTTAATTTAGCATTTTAATATCAGCATTCATATTATGCCATGTTATTCGGTATCAATGTGGTTGGCTTTGTTTTCACTACTTGTGTTAGTCGATCATACATTACATATTTGTTAGTCTCTCTCTCTCTCTCTCTCTCTCTCTCTCTCTCTCTCTCTCTCCAAACACAAGTGGAACCTCCTCCTCCTCCTCTCAAGCGATTTAATCCTCCACTTTAAAGGGTTGAATCTTTTGTAGTTAGCCACTAGCCTGGAAAGCCGACTTGACCATAGGGGCGAGCGGCCGCTCAGTTCAAAGAATAGGTTCACCCCTAATGGATGATGACAGACACCGAGAGAAAGTTTCTTGGAAAGTTACACGGGATGAATCTTAATCGGTCATCCAGTTTCTAACCATATCTAATACGAGGCGAAATAACTATATTCTCTTCGGCCCGCCCAGCCGCTGCTCTTTTATTTTCTTATCTGCTACAATTATCGACTCTTGGGGAAAGAAAAAAAAAAACATCGGTGACGGTAAAACCGGATGAAGGCGATAATCTCTACACCGTGCGTCACCGTAAATACGTCTATATTTTTCTGATAAATACATCTATATTTCTATGATAAATACATCTATATTTTTCTGATAAATGTATTTATATTTTGTGATAAATACATATATATTTTTCTGATGAATAAATCTATATTTTTCTGACAAATGCATCTATATTTTTATGATAAATGCATCTAAAGTTTTCTGATACATCTATATTTTTCTGATAAACACATCTATATTTCTCTGACAAATACATCTATATGTTTGTTACTAAAGCCTGAAAGTGACGATGGCAATGAAGGTCAATGATTAATCTGAATGAAATATTCAACGGGCGTTACAAAATGATGACCCAAAACTACGTTTAATCTCATCAAAAACATGAATGAATAAAATAGGAGTAATGTATAATAGTAAGTAGCTCGTTCGTGATACCTTTAAATGGGAACAGTGACTGATAGTTAATATAAAAGCGGGAAGAGCATAAATTGCATAACCTATATAAATAAAGTATTTATTTATAAAAAAGAAAAAACTGCTCTGGTACTTGCCTCAAATGATGTGGATCTCGGTCTTCCAACAGTACGTACCTGAAACACAGACAACCTGACATGAGAACAAATGACAAAAAAGCAAACAAACGAACAAAAAAAAAAATTAATGAGAACAAATGACAAAAAACAAAGAACCTTAATGAGAATGGCTGACAAAAATTAGAATTTTTATGAGAACAAATGACATAGAAAAACTTTAAATGAGAACAAATGACAAAAAGCAAAACCTTAATGAGAACATATTGACAAAAAACAAAGACTTTAATGAGAATAGCTGACAAGAATTAGGATTTTTATGAGAACAAATGAAAAAAAAACGAATATTCATGAAAATAAATGACAATAAACAAAACCTTAATGAGAAGAAATGACAAAAAACAAAGAACCTTAACGTGAAAAGCTGACAAAAATTAGAATTTCTATGAGAACAAATGACAAATAACAGAATCTCAATGAGAACAAATGACAAATAACAGAATCTCTATGAGAACAAATAACAAAAAAAGAATCTTTATGAGAACAACTGACATAAAACAAAGAATCTTAATAAGGACAAATAACAAAAAGCAAAGAACCTTAATGAGAATAATCGACAAAAATTAGAATTTTGAAGAGAACAAATGACAAAAAATAGGATCTCTGTAAGAACAAATGACAAGAGCAGAATCTTTATAAGAGCAATTCGTACAAAGAGAAAACCTTAATGAGAACAACTGACAAAACACACGAGAATCTACAAGAGAGCAAATTACAGAAAAAGAGAATCATTATGAGAACAAATGACAAAAAACAGAATCTTTATGAGAGCAAATCATACAAAGAGAGACCCTTAATGAGAACAACTGACAAAACCTAATTGAAAAATGACTTGTTGAAAACTGCAGCTTTGATAAGAACATGACTGAGAACAACAGTAAACAATTAAAAATTGCGCCGAAGTTTCTTCAGCGCAATCGAGTTTTCTGTACAGCGCATAATCAAGGCCATCGAAAGCAGACTTGTCTTTCGGTGGTCTCGGTGTATTGCTGTATGAGCCCCGGCCCATGAAACTTTAACCACGGCCCGGTGGTGGTCTGGCCTATGTCGTTGCCAGATGCACGATTAGGGCTAACTTTAACCTTAAATAAAATAAAAACTACTGAAGCTATAGGCTGCAATTTGGTATGTTTGATGATTGGAGGGTGGATGACCATCATACCAATTTGCAGCCCTCTAGCCTCAGTAGTTTTTAAGATCTGAGGGCGGACAGAAAAGCGCGGATGGACAGACAAAGCCGGCACAATAGTTGTCTTTTCAGAAAACTAAAAAACAGGTAACTTTTAACAAATACAACTGACGAAAACAGAGGACTTTGATGAGAACAAGTGACACAACCAGGGAACCTTAATGAAAACAAATGGCGAAAACAGAGAACCTTAATGAGAACAATTCATCCGAAAATATCATCAGTGAGCAATTTATCTCTTCGTAGCACGAAAACAAGGAGGCTTAACATTTCACGAGTCATGAGATTTAATCAATATATTTGTTGTTGGAGATGAGCAATCCCAGACCCTCTACAGATTTCAATTTTTCTCGAAGATGAATCTACGGTAAAGAAAAACAAACATACAAACAGATATACAAATATTGCAATTACAATTTTGAAGAGCAAATGGCTACACTGTTTACAATAATCTCAGAGAAATTTGTTTAAACATAAAGCATCAGCAAGTGCACAAAATATGATGATTTTTCTCACCTGTTCTTACCTTCAAATACTCCACTGGCAAATAAAGATAACCAAACCCTCGTACCAGTTATAACAGCACCAGAAATCATTATAATCGCTTCTATAATACGTATTTCCTCAGTCCCAATTCTTGTAATTCTGCATTTCCTTTTTGCACATTGCAAAGTCACTCTGCGGGCTTTTTATGTCTGTTTCTTTCTCAACATGGTACATTTTTTCATTTCATCGTTGGGGTTGTTTTTGTAGCTCAAATGGAAGCTTATGAAATGCAGAAAACGTCTACAACTTTGCCAAATTTTAGAATCTTCAACTTGAGGGAATTACTTAATCGCTTCACTAATTTCCTCTCTTGAACAAACAACATGGCAATTACACTCCCAAACACCCTGTACTTCCTCTCGTTATTCTATTTAAAATTTCACTCACTCTCGCCATAAACAGTGGCTCTATTTTTTCACATCTCTGTTACTATTTTTATTACTATTTTTATTTACTGTACATTTCCCCTCTCGTAACATCCCCATATCGACCTCCCTTGTCACGACAAACACCCGTAAGTGACAGAGTTACAGATAGGAGTACTTGTTTGGGGGGAGACTTGTGCGTAGGTAGGGGGGTAGGTGGGCGGTGATCCCTTAACCTATCAACTAATATTAAGAGCAAAAGGGGTAGGTAGTGGAGGTGGGGGGTGGGGGCTGGGATTACAAACATGGGAAGGGTTCTGATGGAGGGTGAGTAAGCAACATTGATGTTCGAAACTGCTTTACTCTCAAACAGGCCTATGAAGTTGAGTCTAGCATTAACAGATCAGGGAGGATAATGATTGCATTAACAGGTATTATGGCATTAAGGAAATCATCGTCACGACAGTGACGTTATTGTAATAACAGGCTGGTGGAATCAAGTCTTCCATTAACAGGCCATAGATGCTTCTAGCTACAATAACTGATAATTGAAATTAAGGGTTACATTAACAAAGATGAAATTTGGGGTTGAATTAACAGTTCGATGATGTTAAAGCTTACACTACCATACAAACGAAGTAAAGTGTTGCAATTAATGTAGAAAAAAAATCATGCTTGCATTAACAAGCTAGTGAAGTTAAAGGCTTCATTAATAGAGTGGTGCAGTTAAAGGTCACATTAACAGGTTAATCAGGTTAAGGGTTCCAAATTGAAGGTCACATTAGCAGGTAAATCAAGTTAAGGGTTCCAACTGAAGGTCACATTACCAGGTTAATCAAGTTAAGGATTCCAAATGACGGTCACACCAGCAGGTTAATCAAGAAAAGGGTTCCGAAGTCAATGAACAATATAAAATATCTTTTCAATACAGCAAATTCAAATAAATTAAGAAGTAAAATTCACCAATAACAAAAACTTATCTCGTGTGCATTCCCTTACAAAAAAACTTCAAAGCTTTTCAATAAAAAGCAGCCAAATAAAACCTAATTATTTTAATGACCTAACAAGATGGAATTTATTCCTGTGACTTCAGACTAACTGACCGTCCTGGAAAGAAAACAACGAACAACGAATTCATAAAATATCTACTGCCTGAAAGACGGTACTGAAAGTAGTATTGAAAACTCAAAACGGGCTAGCACGAAACCATAAACATGATGAAAAGTTTGAAAAATATTTCTTCAACCCTTCTGAAGAAAGCAGCATTCACAAGACTAACAAAAAAAGAGACGACAGTGGCATAAGAACGTCAACAAAGCAAGAGAACATTCAAAAGAGCAACCAAAAGAGAATGAAAAGTCCACACACAACACACACACAAGATCTTAGCTTGAGTGGACGTCTCGACCATTAACTCATCTCTTCAGCCATCAGCTACCATGAAAATCTAATTAGCATCACAGCCACCATGAAATTTTTCGTGAGAGGCACCAGTCTCCCGGACAGGGATACACACACACACACACACACACACACACACACACTCCATTTGATATTCTTCAACGTGGAACAGTCCCAACACCCATGACATGGTAATTTCAACTCGGCGAGGCCATTAGCCTCGACTGCTTCCAGATTTCGCGGACACGGATATTCCCGGACAAGTTTCCATGAAGCTGAGGAGCCCTCTTGCCTTTGCAGGGCTTCAGAGCGTTAAAAGAACGATATTTTTGCACCGAGGAAGACAGCATCAAGGTTTCTGCATGGCATAGCTAATAACTGGCTAATTTTAAGTCCTAATCTTTGTGTTTAATAGTTACGTCAGCATGAAAAGAACGATATTTTTGTGTCGGGTAGAATGGGAATCAAAGTGTACGCAGGACAAAAATAATCACTGTACAACTTTAATTCCTAATTTCGGTGGTTCCTACGACGCCATCAACATGAAGAGCTTTCCCTGAAAGGACCCCTCGTACTAAAAAGAAAATGACTTTCATAACGGGGCACTGCAATGTCCTTGACCACTTAGTTTCGGGTTTCAGCCCGTATGTGACCAAATATTCCGTTACCTAAGAGGTTCAAGTTTCCATAACCAAGGCGCTTCGACTTTCAGGGGGATAAAAATTGAATCTTGAAGAGGTACCATAAAATACCGATTCTCTAACGATGGAACTCAGCATTCCTCCAGCCCATGGATGTCGATATAGTAACCTAAGCCTATTATCTACTGGACAATTTCACAAATGTATCAAAATTTTACTCTAGTGCTATATAAGACTTTGATTTGGAGTTACAAGCATTTATGTTATACCCAAGATCCAAAGGAAAATATTATTCAGCAGTACAAACAGGTTCAAATAATTTAACAGTCAAAACACATTGAAAAAAACTCTATAATAAAAAACAAAATTAATACGGCCAATTTCAGATGGTAGTGACGTTAACTTTTACGTTCTATAGATTTTTCCTTGTGCATTGCAAGTAAATATTTAGAGAACATGACATTCCAGTAGGTGACTTTACGCTTGAGTGAACTAACTATCCCTATGTGGTCGTATTAATTCTGCGTATTTCCAGGTTGTCTCTACAATGTTTCGGAAATCAAGAACAGTAATGCGTGCATAGATTTAAATACAAAAAGTACACGAAAAAGTCCACGCCAAGAATTTATGCCTATGAAATACATGACTCTCTCTCTCTCTCTCTCTGTTATGAAGGAAGAATCCTTCCTAATTTCATCCGTCAACACTCTCTGTTTTCTTTACATACTCGCACATGGATTTTTATCTCTTAATTTCCCTGGAATTTCTGCCCTCTGAGATGACCCCTTGGGAAGACTAATGTCTTCCTTTCCCATAAAAAATAGAATACATGTTCTTGCGGGTATGACGACATGCACGCAAGCATGCAAGCACAACACAGGTTCCAAACCCCCTCCCCTCCCCAAACCCAGCCAACAACCCCAGTCTCCGCCATTTTAGTCCGGTAATGGTCTGTATCTGTTATTCGTCCAGACTGCAAGCATAATCAGCCAGACACTACGTGTAAGGGGTTACTCATCTTACTTTGGCCACTCTTGTTTTTTATGTATTATTAAAAAAAATCATGAATAATTAAAAAGAAAAAAACCACTTTCATTAACACCACTGTTTAAATCTCAGTCGAAAGAACGTAGGTACGGCGAAAGCTAAACTCAGCCCACACGACGACTGCAAACACCTTGACTGAGTGTTGTTAGAACTTCGTGAGGTAATCATTCTCTCATTGAGAGTCCTTATTCTCTCTTCGATTATTCCTTGGCCGGACTCTATCCTATCCCACCAAAAACAAGTTCCTTCGGACGTACCCTCCTCTCTCCTGGCCACACAGAATTTAGTCATTACCGTCTCCCACCAACGTAACCCCCTCCCCTCCCTCTCTCCCTCCTCCTCCTCCTGCCGCATCTCCCCCTCCCCGACTCACCCCTTAAAATCTGCGGTTGGGCTCTTCTTATCCGCACCGCCATCAGATTTTCAATTAAGATAAGCGACCCGCCATCGAGTATTACCTTCGTGTGTTCAGCAAACTGCGCGGGGCTCCACAATTTCCTTCCTCGGACCCTCTTACACCATCCCCCCACTTACCGGAATAACTTCATTTATAGGGCCGCGGCGACGTCTTCATACCGGGCACCGTCCTCCGGTGCAGGAACGAAGCGCCGATGATTTCGCTGATGGGGGATATTTCGGGATAAAACTGCGAGCGAGGAAGACAAAGGAGGTCGGCGATGTCCCGCTGCAGGGCTGGCCGCGGTGCCTCGCTTAATAGAGCCTGAGTGCGGGACCTACTTGATTATCCAGCACTATTTCACTCCTTATCTCTATCATCCATGCATTATTGGAGGGCCCAAATGACACTACTCACTCGTAAGTATCCGCGCATAATTTCCACGCAGGTTAAATTGCATTCGCCCAACGCAACTATTATCAGGCCGGGGTCTCCGAGGTGGGGAGGAGTGGGGAAGGGGAGGGTAGGGGGAGAAGACAACACCTGTTATTAGCTGGAAAATACTCGACGCACCAAATGATAAACACATTGAAGGTTGATTCCGCCGAATCTCACACAAGCCCGAGATTTTTTTCTTAATGCACAAAATCGCTGGAGTGTTAATTTGTATCAGGTACAGCATATTCTTCTTGTATATAAATATTTTAATGCAAGCCAAGAGGAGTTCACGAGACGCTTGTGCGCATACATACATACAGACACACACACACACACACACACACACACACACATATATATATATATATATATATATATATATATATATATATATATAATATATATTATACATATATGTGTGTGTGTGTGTGTGTGTGTAGATAGAAAGGTGATCAACCACGAGCTTAGAAATATATATGAAAAGAGAGGGCATTTCCAGTTACTGAATTTAATTATTACTCTTGCAATACCCCCTAATCAGTCATAAGATTTCTTACGCTAAATATTGATTTTTTTAAGTTCCTATCAAAAGGTATCTTAAATATTTGACAAATGTTTCTTGTCCCAAAACAAGAAAACGAAATGTGTTTAGTATTTGCTGGAAAAAATCTGTCGAGGGCATTGCCTAGTAAAACAGTTTCAAGCCATTTCTTTCTCAGAAGTGGCGGCCTACCATCCTACAGCAAAAGTTTTCAGGTTAAAAGATGCAAATTCCTGATTATTTATTTATGTATTTATTTATCTTTGGTGTGCGGTGCGATATTTTCACCCTTGCATCATCGTTTCTTCCCAAGTGCGACTTCTGACAGAACACCACTTGCACTTTACACACACATTTCCTATATACCGTCCTCTGAAGGAATAGTGGGTAGACCAAAAAGATACAAGCAATACTAACTACCAGCTCGTGTTTAAGAAAACAAGAAGAGCATGCGACAGATTTTAGAAAATAATATATCAGAAATGGCAATCAGTCACCTTTAACAAAACAATGTTAACACTACATAAACGTATGAAAAAGCAGGGGCCTACTTAATCGCCTCTCTTGCAGGACATTGCTATTGCATATAAATAATGCGGATATCCGCTGTTCTAAAATGTTTTCTTAATGCTCTACGAGTCTACTGGGTAGTCTTCCTGACGCGTGTAACCTGGCCTCTTTTCAAAGACAGGTCCGTCTTTATCTTTTTTTTTTTTCTTAACCTTAGGCCAGGTCTCGGTAAGGATATTAAGGTAACCTTGGAGTAGACTTTCACTAAAAAAAAAAAAAAAAAAAATACTTTCTGGACGGACTGACATAACCTGCCAAAAAAAATGGTATTTGCCCACAGGTAGCCTATAATTTCAAAAACTTCCACTCCAAAGAAAAAAAGATATCTATTAAAGAACAAAATATACTTTATCTTCATTAATTCTCCCAGTCAACACTAATATACAACGCATGATATGAATAAAGCAATGAATTTAATGTTTCACATCAAATTCTTTCCATCCATGAATGTCGTCAATGAGTATATTCTAATTTCCTTCATTTTACTTTTAATTTCCTCGGATACGTATCACGTCACATAGACAAATCCATAGGAAAATTATATTAAACAGAAACCTTAGGAAATAGTGCACAAGTGACAATTCACGGCGTTAAACATTTCCTGCACTTGAATAATCCTTAATACAACACGGAAAATCTAGTATGTAAGTTAAAGTCCAATTAGAGCTCAAGCACATCATAGTATCATAGTGTGTGAGCACGGTCTGTTTGTGTAGGCATAAGAAAGGCCAATATACGATTATCTAGGCGTGTTTGTGCACTATTCATAATAAGACATGAATGACACGCATAAGCTGCCAAAGATTTAAAACAACAACGAGCATGCAAGCACAATTCTTGCTCTCTATCTGCTTGACAATATACTTAACATTATTATAGCACCTCCATATCTCTCTCAAGCAGCAGGTAACACAGCTACGCAAGAAATCACATTTCCAAACGATTCACGAATTCAAAGAGACAAAAAGAGAGGCGGTCTCAACGAGACCGTGGTCACCACCTCCTCCTCCATATACCTCACCCCCAACTCCTGCACACACACACACACACACACACACAAATGCCCTCCCTAATCTATCCCCGAAGAATGGCAGCAACAAGGCGTCGCGGATAATCAAGAGGAAGATTCAACACGGATGTCACTGATTCGCCAGACGTTATCATCCGCTGCATCCTCCGGGGAGGATATGGATGCTTAAAGACGCTAGTCAAGAATAAGCCGGGGCTGATTTAAGACGATTATGATGCCAGCAGACAATCAACCGGGGCATCAAAGGAACGAGACAAATGCTCTGAGGAGCGAACAAACGATTCGACACTATGATTACCTCTTCATTCACTCCGGCGCTGCGGAGCTTCGGAAATCACCGCGGGATTATCCCTCTGAATAATGTCAGGTCGCGTGCGTCACCCATGTGTTTCTCTTCATTGGGCGTAATAGTGTCGTTTGTTTCGATTCCAAGCGATTCCTGAAGCTTTATTTAGCTCAGTATGCGAGCACAAAAGCATTTGTTTTGAAAAGTTACGTCAACAAGGTCGCTTCAAATAACGTCAACAAGGTCGATTTAAATATCGTCAACAAGGTCGATTCAAATAACATCAACAAGGTCGATTCAAATATCGTCAACAAGGTCGATTCAAATATCGTCAACAAGGTCGATTCAAATATCGTCAACAAGGTCGATTCAAATATCGTCAACAAGGTCGCTTCAAATAACGTCAACAAGGTCGATTCAAATATCGTCAACAAGGTCGATTCAAATAACGTCAAGGTCGATTCAAATATCGTCAACAAGGTCGATTCAAAGGAAAAGGTTTTATTTTTCCTCTAACTGCTATTCACAGGTCAAAGCTCTTGAAGTATTTCCAAGAAAGTTATTTACATTACTCTTGCACTTCCATTCATTGGATGTAATGGGCCTGCCTTTCTAGCACTTCTGCAATACCATCCATTCAGCTCATCTATAAACTCGTTCTTGGAAACATGAATGTATATACAACAAAAAATCGAGCAATGCCTCAAGCGGGTAAATGTTAACAATAACAAACAGACTTTTTGAGATAAATTTTACCTCACAATTAAGCTCTCTTTTCTTGCAGCAACAGTTAAAATTGTGGTTCCTGTATCTGCCTGTCATCTCAGTATGAAGATCTGACTTAGCTGAATGAAGCCATAGCTGTACCATGTTTGCTACAAAGTGGAAGGACACATTCAAGAGTTCGCGACAGCATCTTCCAAAACATCAACCCCTGAAGGACAGAAAGTGTTGCCTTCCAAAGAAAGCGGGGCCATCAAGGGTACGAAGTCAGGACGGGGTAAATGATACGACAGGCCTTTGAGTTATCTCTGAGAGAATAATACGCTGAACGTGGAATACTATATTAACTTCTCAGGAGAGTCTCAAGAACAGTGCCGCTGGAATCTAAGATTCTCCAAATCAAGCTTAACAAGAGCTAAAATTCAATGTACTTTTCATGAACTGGCCCCTTTTGGTCAAAATATGGCAAGAAAACATAGGTCCATTATATTATTACCTCGAAGATAATTAATGTTATAAATACGTAGAGGGGTATAATTGTTTTTTTAAGTAAATATAACATGACTGTACCCAAACAGTACTAGCAAATATACACTCAAAAAAGAAAAAAGAAAGAAAGAAAAATATATATATACATATATATATATATATATATATATATATATGTGTGTGTGTGTGTGTGTGTATATATATATATATATATATATATATATATATATATATATATATATATATATACATGTGTGTGTGTGTGTGTGTGTGTGTGTGTGTATATATGTGTGTGTATATATATACGTGACAGAATGATCAAAATGCATTACATCGTAAGAAAAGCTGTAGTAACACCATTATTTAACGGAGAGTAATGTACTTTACTTTTAAATGTTTACTTTCGCTGGATACACTATTGTTATCTGTATACTGTTACTTGATCTCGTGTTAGTCATCGGCCAAAAACTCTACAGTCTAAAAAATAGAGGGTTAAAAATAAACCACACAGAAAGTGAAAGTCTGAGTTATTACACATAGGTTATATGTCCCCTCTACACCAGACTCTAACTGCCAAGATAATGACCTGTTCCTCCACCAAACGCCTACCCAGTCATCGCTAACTTGAACCTCATCAACAGGTAGTAACGGCAAGAGAGAAGCCTTAGAGAAATTCCTCCGGGGAGGTTCCCACAGAGGGACATGACGCCCGTGGAGGTCGCTCGCTGAGGACTGTTCGTGCCAGCGCGCATTTATCGCTAAGGAACGCGCATCTCTTGACACCGCGTTCATGGGACGAGATAACTTTTTCGGGCGAGCAGTGTTGGATCAATTGCAATCACCTGCAACGCCAAGGAACGTGTAACTAGCAATTTATGTGTTCGGTTTGTAAGCAACGTCAGAAATTCAATTCAGCTGTAGGGAATAAAATAGAATATACAATTTAGGCCAAAGGCCAAGCGCTGTGACCTATGAGGTCATTCCGCACTGAAACGGAAATTAACAGTAAAAGGTTACAAAGGTGTAACAGGAGGAAAACCTCGCAGTTGCACTATGAAACAATTGTTAGAAGAGGGTGGAAAGTAAGATGGAAGAAAGAATATGAAAGGAGGTATCGTAAAAGGGATGAAAGGGGTTGCAGCTAGAGGCCGAAGGGACGCTGCAAAGATCCTTAAGTAATGCGTACGGTGCACCGCGCGTGAGGTGCACTGACGGCACTAACCCCCTATGGGGAATTCAGTTGTATCTAAGTAACGTCCACTCAGTACAAAGAGAAATGTACGTACATATTCTAACAATTCAAAATTTGTTTCAGTTACAAGATACGTGTGAAATTCAATTTAGTTGTATTATAAGTAACGTATTCATGGGTCGAGATGACTTTTTCGGGTGAGCAAATGTTGGATCAATCGCAATCACCTGCAAAACCAAGGAACGTGAGCCTATAGCAATTAAAGTATTTGACTTATAAGAAACTTCAGAAAGCCAGTTCAGTTGTATTTCAAGTAATGAAAGTTGAGTAAAAACAGAATTGCTAGTATACAATCCAACGTTCTAGAATTTAAAATTCGTAGATTTCAGCTATAAGATACATCTGAAATTCAATTTAGTTGTATTATGAGTGACGTACATCTATTACTATGAAAAATTTACCAATATACAAACTTTATTTCAGCAGTACTCTTTATAGTGGATAAATGCACACACAACTGTATATAAACGCTATAATTACTGATAAATTCACTACACAGCATTTTAAGTAGGGGATTAAAGTACTCTGAAAAGGCATACACGCAAATACTGGTAAACTACGAAATCTGGGAATGAAAATATACACGAGTAAACCTTTTCAAGGCTATAAAAGAGCAAAGTAGTCAACGTAGTACTATACTTAGTTAAAAAAGGTACATAAAATATGTATATAAAATATACATGTACCAGTTAAAACGATGTATATAAAAAATATGGTTTCCCATCAATATCTTGTACTTAAAGCAACCAATCTTAGCCTTTTCGGCAAAAAATACCCTGCGATAACAGAATATTATTAAGTCTTAAAAATTCCTTCTTGGGAGGCTACAGCTTAATAGCCACTCCACCCCGAAATTTCGTACACCTTCAGGTCAAACGACGTCTTCCTCCTTCAGGAGGACCTCCGCTTTGCGAATCCGTCGGTCGCATGTCACACAGTTCCTGAATATGCCTGGAAGGTCCACATAAACAATCTATTGATTATTGCTATTTTCGAGCGCACAATACGGAAGGTAAGGTCCAAAATTGAAAACCAGAGCCTCCAAACGTAAACCACAAAATTGCATCCCCTTCTCCCATTCGGGGGGGCTGTTAGTGAGCAGCCCTCGGTGCAATGAATATAGATGGGTATCATCATACCCGGCCCTGGAGGTGAAAACATGCCAGAGAAAGCAGTGCTGGAAACAATGGCTTCATTTTGCCCTCACTCCCTTTCATGGCCTCTCGCTGTGAAAAACCATGCGAGTGAAGACTGCTGGCAGATTTCGATCTGCAAATGGCTGCAAAGAACATGCCTCTGCAATCGTTCATAACAATCTGCGATCGTCCAAAGATGTCTAAGTATCACTCTCTCTAAACCTCACCTGAAGGCGTCCGGAGGCGAAGAATGCGGTTCAACGCCGCGTCAGATTATCCTCTAATACTCCGAGTGCTTGAGACCTGCTTGAATAGTGATGTAAATTTCAGTTCGAAGAATCACTACTCATTTCATTTTCTTGTTTATTTCACAGTAGCTGTAACAATAATCGCAAAAAAAGAATAAAGTCATAAATTCAAAAGAGCCAAAACCTTGTCAGCCACTGCAGGGGCGAACCTTTCAACCGCCCACCCATTATTCACAATATCCATCTCTCAGACAGTCTTCAATTATGTCGTTTTATCCAGCTCCTTCAACTCACTCCCCCTACTTTTTTTTTCTCCTAGCGCTAATTTCTCCATTTTTTTTTTTATCAGTCCACTGACCAAGCAGGATCGTTTGAATAATTCAATCCTAGCGGAGTGCCTCCTCGTTGAAAGACGTCGCCATCTTTCAAAAGTTAGCGCTGCAATTATCCACACATCTTACCCGTGAGCTGACCCTTTCCTTCTCGGATCAAAACAAGACATTATCAATGCTTGTGCTCAACATGAAAACATCTGTAATGTCCGTGCATCTCCCTTAATGGCTATAACCGCTTCCTGGCACGCGCTCGCTTGCAAAAGGAGTCTGCGCTTGCATGCGATGCATTCTTCCTCTTCCTAGGTAGGGTCTGTCCAGTCAGATGGCTGATGTATGCAAAGTAATGGTGATAATGAGCAGAACGGAATCTAGTCGGTATGTCGAAAAAAAAAAAAAAAAAAAAGGCAGAAAATCGTGGATGTCGTGAACAACGTCCAGGTGTGCGTTAGTTATTCGACGTTGAATGCAACTTGAAAATTCAAAGGTATAAATAAAACGAACAAGATCAATGAAGAAAATCTCTCTCTCTCTCTCTCTCTCTTCCTTTCTTTACAGGAAATCCCACACACATACGAGAGATTGCGTGTGTGTGCGTGTGTAAAGAGAGCAAGAGGAGATGAAGCAAAAGTGCCTAAACATAAGTTCAAGTACACACACACATACAGTATATATATATATATATATATATATATATATATATATATATATATATATATATATATATATATATATATATATATATATATATATATATATATGTATATATATATACAATATACATATATATGTATATAAATTTCTCCTCCGCACAAAAAAACAACAAAAACCAAAAGCAAAAACAAAAACAAAAAAACCAGATACCGTACGACAATGCAATTAAAACCCTTTGACGAAGGAAATATTTTCCATTAGAGCGAGGTGCTCGAGTCCGTTCCTGGGCAATGTGTATAAAATATCCTTCTTCTGGTCCGCCGCGCGAACACAAAGGCAAAAGGCAGCTCGACTTTTCTGTCCAGGCACGACTTCTTATTAAGAGTTGATTAGTGTCCATTGTCACGAGAAGCGCGGGGGTTTCATTAGGATCCGATTTTTTCCGAGGGCGGGCTATTGATAAGACTGCGTTTCTTTCGCAGGTAAACACGTCTCTATCAATCGCCAGGTGAACCGAGCGAAAGAATGCCGGCCCCGCTTTTTTATCGGGTGGTCTGCGGGCGTGTTGAATGCACGGCCATGCGGTGGAATAGTGAGAGAGACAGAGACAGAGCATGAAAGTTCATTTCGCTGACCATTACGTTCAAGATTTAAAGGGTCTCTAAAAATATACGTAAAAGCATTATTAAGTTTTTTAAATGTTTTTACAACGAACTTTAAAGTCATATTAATCTGTTCAGTACCCTCATATGCGTTTTACAAGTATTTTTCAATAAACGACAGCCAAATAAAATGTGATTTTTAAAAGACGAAAATACCCTTGTGAAAAACCGACACAAGAAAAAACGTATTCATGGCCATTCCAAATTCCATAAGTCTATAATAATAATAATAATAATAATAATAATAATAATAATAATAATAATAATAATAATAATAATAATAAAATCAGATCTACGTAACTTCATTCTCAGTCCGAGATCTCTTCATAGGCAATTTTCACTTTAGCCACCATTTACAAATGGCTGCTGCCAACGGCAAGACAGAACATTCTTCGGATGCGTTGAACAAACTTTCATTACGACGTAAAACCTGTCGCAAGTAACCATGTCTCGAAAATTATAGCATACCTCCCGAATCGCCCGAGACAATGGACGTAGGCGAACTCGCTGGGACAATTAATCATCTGAGTCAGTTTTGTTAGTAGCGGGCTCTTGTCTTCCGAGGCCTGTTATTAGAGGAGTTAGGAGGTTAGCGGTACACAACGAGGAACCAACGCATTCAGATTTGGAGGGTGTAGGTGTGGAACGGTCTTAGCTAATGAATGGTGGACAGAGTATTATAAGTTGACAATCAATAGTTCAAAAACACATAAACTTGTTCCTTCGACACACCATAGTACCAATATATCTCGGTATGCCTAGAAAAGCCTTCCACCACAACTTGCATCATCATTACGTTAGCTGTCGCAGTACCTTTCGGACTAGGTTTACTTGCAATTATAATGCGCTTATCAGTGACGATCCTCCCATGGAAATTAGTCTTATTTATAAGCTTGAAGAGGGGTTGGGGGGACACAGAATACCACAAACCCTTGCTCATAATGAATATGGCTGTGATACGCATCACATTAATCTTTTTACATTAATAGCTCTTTTCACCAATTTTTGTCAAACTAATTGCTGTTTTCAATCAACATTTCATACTAATTGCTATTGTAATTAAAATTTTCACACTAATTGCCATCGTCTACCTCGAACTTTTCACAACAGTTAGCCGTTTTCATTAAACTTTTCAGCTAATAACTGTTTTCGTTAAATTTTTCACTAACTGATATTTTCAACGAAGATTACGAACATAACATCAACATTCATTTCCGAGTTGACAAACTAATTGTGATATGCAAATGCAGAACATCCATGTGTAAAGGAATAAAGAAAACCACTGCCTTTTACATACGAGTCTTTGGCCTATGGGTAGGCTTCTGGCGTAACTGGAGGTCATCTCATTACAAAAACAAACGGTGCTCTTTTATGTTTTCAAAGGATCCTGGTACATGGGACCCTTTTGTTTTTATCGTGAGCCACCTCCGGAGAGAGAGAGAGAGAGAGAGAGAGAGAGAGAGAGAGAGAGAGAGAGAGAGAGAGAGAGTTAAATGAACTACGAAGGGGAACTGCAAGGCAGGAAATGGGTTCTGGGTCAAAACTTTCCTTTCGTCCACTCCGTACTTCCTGGAGGTAGTGGGTCCTGGGCACCAGGTGGAATAAATGATCAAACCAGAATATAACTATATATTAATACCATTTTCATATTCATAATTTTCTTCAATAACACGTTTTCTCAAAACATCTGACGAGAAATTCTACTGATTGTCAAGTATCTTTTATATGGAAAAAATACGGCAGACATCATAGAAATCTAGGTTTACAAAAAGTGCCACCAATCACTGGCACTTTCCCATCTGTCGCAAGTCGTCAAAACCGCAATGAGGAATTTCACTCGCAAACCGAAAGCCAACAAGAATGTACTTTCTTCCTGCTGGAGTACGTCTCGTAACAAGCATCCGGTCACTTTCCTAAATTTCATGGCCTCCTCCTCCTCCTCCTGCGAATCCTTTCCCTCTCCGTCGCAGGGCTAATTACCCTTACTCCACCGGAGGAATGAATTGTGTAGGCCGCCAAGTTGGGGCCTTTAACAAACGCGGTAGTTAGCTCTTGTTGCAGAAGGGGCGGCTACCTTTGGCCAGCCTCTTAATCTCTCCCTCGCTCATCTATCATCTATTCTACCGAGTCCTTTTTATTCTCTGCACCTTTTTATCACTTATTTCGCATGGCTATCACGCTTCTACTTGAGCCCAGGCGCAAAAATCCTAACCCTCGGTGTCACACCGCGTCACGGATTTTTTACCTTATCCCTCGTAGACGCAAGGGTCAATTCCAAGGGGTGTCGTAGTAGGGCGGGTTACGCCCTTAGAATGCCGTCTACTGGAGGCTTGGACGCATTAATTTTCAAGGCCCAGCCCCCGTGGGTCAAGTCTTGGCGGAGCCCTTGTTTTCCACGCGTCTTCAGCCTTCCCCCTCCCCCTCGACACCCCCTCCCCCTCAACACAACCAACCAACAACCCTTCAGGTCTTCTACCTCCCGTCCCACCCCCATGGTTTAATCTTCTTTTGTCGAGAACCGCTTGGAGTTCAGCTTCGGAGTTCTCTCTCCTCTCTCTTTCTCTCTTCATCTCCTGAGGACAAGGCACGGGCTGTTTTCATAATAGCGTAAGCAAGTGGGTTTATATTTTGCAGGCGAAATGCAGAGAAAACCAGACGATAAGCACTGAAAAATTAAGCAGCAGGTGACGAGGTAACATCAAGGTTTTATGGGACTTCTATGAAGGAAAGTGAACAGAAAACATAAAGACAAGGAACAAAAATCATAAATAAAAACCATGTAAATGCCAAATGGATTTAAACTATAAAAAAGTAAAATACAAACACACACACACGAGAGAGAGAGAGAGAGAGAGAGAGAGAGAGAGAGAGAGAGAGAGAGAGAGAGAGAGAGAGCGCTCTGTACTGGTAGGAGGAGAGGAAGGAGCAAGCTAAGATGTTGAGGATAGAGACGTTGGCATCCAACAACATATTCACGAGCGGCCCTTTCTTCCTCCATTGGTCCGGGAAGAAGGTCGCTCGGCCGAGCCATATTTCTGCGGAGCCACAGCCGAAGGTGTTCTGTTACTTTCCATCACATTCAATTCGAGAGGTTGCGAAAGATCATCCTTCAATTGACGTTGTGAATTTGTCCATCGAATTAAGGAATTACAGAGAAAAATGCGTGAAGGTCGTGGGTGTATTTTGGCAAGAAGAAGAAGAAGAAGAAGAAGAGGAGGAGGAGGAGGAGGAGGAGGAGGAGGAGGAGGAGGAGGAGGAGGAAGAAGCTGTGGAGTAAGTGGGGCGTGGTGGAGCTGGATATGGAAATCAGTAGGGAGATGAAATATCTGAAGCATCTATTCAAGTCACACCGGACAAGGGACGTCCTCAGCGGAAAGCATATTTAGGAGACACGGGGAGTCCAATCTGCCCATGACTCATGAAGATAAGATGCATAGAGCTCAAGTGCTAAAATGGTAGGTGAAATCAAAAACTTCAACATCAGGTTTATGTAAAGAAAGCAAGCATCAATATTGGAATGTTGACGTGGGTAATGTTGCTCTTCCATAGCCTGTAAAATTATAAATGATAATGATATTTATAAGATTTTAATATCTTGATATTTAAAAAATGAACATAAGAACTGCAGATTATCTAACAAAATATTTGCTATTCCTGACATACAGTAAACAATACTGTATGTAAAAAAAAAAAAAAAGGGCGAATAAATATCTTATAATGGAATTGTTTCGGAAAGGGGAAAACAAAATATGCAGGACTACGTTTCACAAATCAATACGTAATTGAAGTTGAAAAGCGAATCCCAATTTCCGCACATTAACTGATTTGCAAAATGAAACAAAAGTGAATATCATTAGATTAACCAGAGTGGGAGTAGGATTAGGGGTCTGTTCATCTAGAGATCGCCAGGTTATGAAACATACCAACCGCCTTGTTTTGACAGGTCATGAACGTTACAAACAAACAAACGTCTCGGAATAAAAGAATATGAACGCAGACTTACTCTAAATTTAGTCATGCTACAGACAAAAATTAATTAATATTTCCCCAAATTCAACTCCTCTTGTTGACAGATACTACAAAAAAAAAAGATAATTTCATGCGTCTATTCTTTTATTAAAATACACAAAAGTACCGTTATTCCTTAACGTGGACAAAGATATTTAAAAATGTCCCATCATTTAAAACTGCTTAAATAAATATTACAGACAAGCGACAATATCAGTATGAAAAACTATGATAAATGATTTCTTCTATTCTAAGTTGATGAACCATGGAAATGATCCAGTGCTACACTAAGGTCACCTTTACAAACTTATTCACTTCTAAAATTAGTAATAATATGACAGTTCCGTCTTTTAGTCAAATAAAGGATGGACATATGTTTTTATAGCGAGCATTCATAAAACGCATACCTTCTCCAACAAGAATAAAAATTCCTGAATCCGGAACTGGAACCATTTCAAAATCAAAGACCCCGTCAATAACGTTTTGAGATATTCAGAGAGAGAGAGAGAGAGAGAGAGAGAGAGAGAGAGAGAGAGAGAGAGAGAGAGAGAGAGTTTGTTTCCCCTTTCCGAAAAAATTTCAAAATCTAAGACTCCATCAATGAAAAGAGTTTGTTTTCCCTTTCCGAAAGAATTTCAAAATCTAAGGCTCCATTGAAATTCTGTCAGAGAGAGAGAGAGAGAGAGAGAGAGAGAGAGAGAGAGAGAGAGAGAGTTTGTTTTCCCCTTTCCGAAAGAATTTCAAAATCTAAGGCTCCATCGATGAAATTCTGTGAGAGAGAGAGAGAGAGAGAGAGAGAGAGAGAGAGAGAGAGAGAGAGAGAGAGAGAGAGAGAGAGAGAGTTCTGTTTTCCCCTTTCCGAAAGAATTTCAAAATCTAAGACTCCATCAATGAAGTTCTGTGAGAGAGAGAGAGAGAGAGAGAGAGAGAGAGAGAGAGAGAGAGAGAGAGAGAGAGAGAGTAAAGTTTCTGTTTTCCCTTCCCGAAAGACATTCATAAAAAAAAAAAAAAAGCTAGAGGCTATTTTCCTCCGACCAGGATATCTGGCCATAAACGTCATGCCAATGAAATTCCAGAAAAAGAAGACGGTAATTTTCCTTTTCCTTGGAAGAGACATTAAAAGCCGTTTTTAGTAAACGGAGTAAGTAAAAGAAAACGGATGGGACTGAGATACCACAACAAAAGAAGTAATAACAAATTCAAAAACAATTACGGTAATAAACACAGGAAGATAAACCAGCGCGCAACAATAAAAAAACTGAAAGAAAAGAGAAATGGCAAAATAAACAGCCATTAGAAAATCGTTTCGCACAGCATAATCCGCTCAAATAAACCTCTCATTATCCACAGCACCCCAAATTAACCTCTTCACCCCCTTTTCTTCACCAATCCGAAAACCCTTCGACATCGCTAACTCTCTTAAAAAAAAAAAAAAAAAAAAAAAAATACTTAACCAGGGCTGGGCCTTGGATGGGTACGCATTTTCTCTCAAGGAATGGCCAGCGTTGATAGTAAGCAGCCTATCTCTTACGGTGTTTTCTGTCATTTTAATGGTGTTTTTACATGTCATAATATACAGTAACGGTGGGTTCACCTTATGCTTGCTTGGTTGCCACCATTATATATATTTTTCTTATACTGCAGTGGATGCCGTATGAAGATTCCTCTGTATATTTCCTCTTCGCATCACTGAAGGTCGTTCCAAAGCCAATAATGGTTAATACTAAGGTGATTGCCTGCAGTCCGTTTCAGTGACTCACAGAGTGACTCAAAGAGATAAAAGATGGAAAGTAGAATTTCCGAAATATGTCGCGTTACAGCTCTAGTAATCAACTGTCCTAAATGATATTTTGAATTGATAATCTTCAAGAGCATGAGGAAGAGGAGAGTGAATCATTATGATGATCTGCACCATAACTGCGAAGAAGCGTTTCAAATTAGCACAATATTAAAATACATGAAATTCGTGTAGATACACATTATTAATATAAAAACGATTAAGGTATGCGTTTTCAAAATATTTGCAAGTCACTTTCCCGCAACGTTAACATCGGATTTAGATGTTTTCGGAAAAACACCATTCAACACTTACCTTCGAAATCCACTTCAGCCTAAAACTTCTCCTTTTTCGTATGCAACCGCCGCCAATCGACGACCTATTCTATTCGCAAGCTATAAAAAAAATAACTCCGAAAACCGGTCCCCCACCCATAACCCCCTCCCCATCATCTCCTAACCCTCCCAACCCTCCCCCCCGTCTTACATCTTCGAAAAAACGTGAGGTCGAACTCACTATCACCACATCTTCATCTTCTCGAAATACCCTTTTTGCGCAGGTCCCCCACGTCTTCACGATAAAAGCGCCATCATGCCACCAATTATTCCGTGGCGGCGTGGCCTATTCAATTCTAGCTGCGCCATCTGTAAATTACTTGATAAACCCTCGTCGGGTATAACTTTTTCGAATCTCTGTCTCCTATCGGCTTTCGCCCCGAGATCTGCCCAGCCGATCGCCGTGCGGGAAGAATAACAGGCTTATTGTTTCTGCGGCGACGTAAAGGATCGTGGCAATTCACCGAATTAAATGGTCAAAATAGTTTAATAGTGTACTAACATTTCCCCAAATTTAAAACACTCCTCCTGTTGACAGATGTTACAAAAAAGATAATTTCGTGCGCCTATCTTTTAATGAAACACACAAAAGTACCATTATTCCTTAACTTGGCCGAAGATAATTAAAGATGCCCATCATTTAAAACTGCTTAATAAATATTACAGATATGGAAATCTTCTGAAATGATTTTCAACGAAATTTCCACAGGGATGCCCAGTTTGTGGTGACCACCCTAATACTACTACAACTACTGCGACTACTATTACTACTAATATTACTATTACTGCTGCTACTTAAGTTAAGTATACCTTAGTTTTACCAGACCACTGAGCTGATTAACAGCTCTCCTAGGGCTGGCCCGAAGGATTAGACTTATTTTACGTGGCTAAGAACCAATTGGTTACTTAGCAACGGGACCTACAGCTTATTGTGGAATCCGAACCACATTATAGCGAGAAATGAATTTCTATCACCAGAAATAAATTCCTCTAACTCTTCATCAGCCGGCCGGAGACTCGAACTCCGGCCCATCGAATGACAGCCCGCAGCTCTACCGACTCACCCAACAAGGAGCTACTGCTGCTACTACTACTACTACTACCACTCCTGTTTACACCAAATAAGTACGACGAATTACACTTTTATCAACATGAATAGAGCATAGCAGTCTAATATCCGCTATTTTTTCTTTTTCTTCCTTTTTGTCTTTTTTTAAATTTTCTCTTCATTTTCATAGTTCTACTTTTCCTCTATCATTTTCATTTTGATTTTTGTTTTCCTCTCCTTCTCTAGTTCTCGTCGGCCAATTGATCGTTTGATAGAGAAAAACTAAAAAAAAAAAAAAATGGATAACTTTCCGAGATGATCGTGCACAGCGAGTGTCGCTAATACACAGCTCAGCAAAATTTTGTTGATTAAGTTAATCAGAGTCAAGAGAAGTTATGCGATCTCTTTCCTAATTCAGTGAATATTAATCATTAACTATAAGTGTCCCTCACAGTTCAGAAATAATTACAGTACGGTAAATACGCTCTATTTATATACAACTGTTTTACTGAGCTGGACACCGGTTACTTAACTAATTCTCTTTCTTAAATAATTATTCGTTGATTAGCATATGTATAGTACGAGTCTAACCTTTTTAAGAATGCACTAATAATGGAAAATAAAACGCTAAATTTATAATATCCATAATTATGACTGTTATAACCCTAATTGAAATTTTAAGAACCACGTTCACCTCTGAGGTGAAATGCAGAAAAACGAATAAAAAGTGAGACCTTATCGCAACGAAATAATGCAGAAGCCCGACAACCCATAGGATTCAAATGAAACACCCAGCCTAACATTAGGTCACTTGCCTAACACCCACTAACACACCCATCATCGGCGCTGAACTTCCACCCCACGCGCCCACGCAGGTGGTCGAACACCCAGTCTGCTCGCCCACAGCTTCGTTGCTCACACACACAAACCCACAATTGGCCCGCCATATAATGCCTGACCAATACTCAAGTTTTTATCAGTACCCGTCTGAGAGTAATCACGGATACCCCATCCCCCCCCTCCCAAACCAGCCCCATCTCATCATCATCATCATCTCCTCCTCCTGTACACCCCACCTTCCCCCTTCCACTCTACCCATTCCACCCCCAATCCCATGGGTCATAAACACTCCTTCCTCCTATCTACCATCACTAACACCACCACCACCAGCTACTCCTACTCCCCCATCCCACCCCCCTACTACCACTCTTTCCTAAACACAGCACTCCTCCTCCACCTTATCCTAAGCCAACCCCCCTACCCTGGGCATCATCATAGACCCCTGGGCACAATCGCCCTCTCCACCCCCTTTCTTAATTCTATCCGTCCCCGTAAAATCTCCCTGGGCCCCAGCCACGAAAAGAAGACAAATCCCATTTCCACTAATCATAAGCACGAATCGCCGCTCACACAAATAACCTTCATTATCTCTCTACAAATCATCCCTACAAATCATCCGCTATCGTCGATAACCTTTCTCCCTTTTCCCCCTCCCGTTACTGACCGCAATTCTTCTACTCTAGAGCGGTCACCAAGAGGGGAGAGGTCGTTAGAATCATTGAGGAGGAAGAAAATATAAAAAATATTAGAATAGTAAAATTTTGCAAGAGCCACTATCACCTGCGATTTTGCAGGCGTTGTGCTCAAGCCTACGAAGGGATTGAATAGAATAGAATACAGTTTTGGCCAGAGGCCAAGCGCTGGGACCTATGAGGTCATCATCACTGAAACGGAAATTGACAGTAAGAAGGTTTGAAAAGTAACAGGTAGGAAACCTTGCAGCTGTACTATGAAACAATTGTTAAGAGAGGTTGGAAAGTAAGATGGAAGAAAGAGAATATGGACGAAAGTACAGTAAAAGGAATGAAAGGGGTTGCAGCTTGGCGCCGAAGGGACGCTGCAAAGAACCTTAAGTAATGCTTACAGTGCACCGCGGGAAGGTATTGAACAGCGCCTCGCTAACTCCCGACGACTGAAAACAATGGGAGCCGGAGGAGCCACCACCCGAAGCAGGGACGGCTGAACGGTTAATCAAACCACCAGACGCCACAAAAGCCATTAGCCCTGAAAGCCAAACCGCCGAGAATCCCGAGACCAATTCCAAAGCCGTATAAACCAACGGCCATAAAAGAAAATCTTTTAATGTGGCAAAACTAGACCACAATAAAGAACTGTTTATAATCTTCAATAAAGCG
Source organism: Macrobrachium rosenbergii (assembly GCF_040412425.1). Lineage (NCBI taxonomy): Eukaryota > Metazoa > Arthropoda > Malacostraca > Decapoda > Palaemonidae > Macrobrachium > Macrobrachium rosenbergii. The sequence continues at coordinate 19,638,563 of NC_089791.1, forward strand.
AAGCACACGATAACTTACAACCTCCAATAAAGCCATAAAATGATAAAAATTAGCCACTGCTTCGGGAGGCGAGGCGGCGGCGGCGGCTACTTCGAGACGAGCCGTCCACCAGGGCGGTTTGGGTGGGTAGCCTTGCCTCGCTGCTAGCAGCAGCAGCAGCAGCAGCAGCAGCAGCAGTGGCAGCGGCAGCAGAAGCTAGCAGCTGGCTGGCAGTTTAGTAGGTAAGCAGCAGGCATGCCGTTAAGTAGGTGGTTTATAACCTACAAAGTAGGGACTTCAGCTGCCTGCTCTCCTGTCAAGTAGCGTTATCAACTGAAAGCCCATTTCCTCTGGGTAATGAAGTCTTCGTGGTATTCACACTTCGGGCACTCTTGCCCCTCCTGCCAGGGATCCTACTCCTCCGCTCGCTCTGATAATGCATACCCTGGCTTCTCCGCCCATGGCTAGGAAGGGGAGGACTGACGTTCTGAAAGCTGACAAGTGATGGAATAATGATACATTCAACTTACGCCGAGCTGAGAGGATATTTGTTTTTACTCTGTAGGTCGATGCTGAATCAATGTGTTAATTATTTTAGCCAACTGTGTCTACACGGGCAAAATCATGGCGAATACTTTTTCATTATAAAAGTGCTTCCATTAACACCAGCATTTCTAAAGGGCTCTTGATACTCTCCATCTATCTCTCTGGATAGATAGATAATTTTGTGCTGGCACGGGCTCTTGCTCTTCAGCTCTACAGAGAAAGGACGGTTAAAAGAAACAGAGTAGTTTATAGGGGTGAAGCGAGCACTGGCTGATAGAATTCGGTAGGAGCAACCAGAAAGAAAAAGTGTCACAGCAGCAAAATATTAAAAAGAGCATCGACTGATGTTTTAAACTCCATTAGATTATTAAAACAGATTTAATTTTCTGTCTCCTTTACATGTTTGTGTCACAAAATTTTGACCTGAATAACCAGTATATATAATGTAGTATCATTCAAGATTCTTCCTCAATAAAGAATCAGACATTGAACGAAGAACCCTCTTAAAGCAATTACTTCATGGTACAATGAACTGTAGGTAAAAATCATAAAGAAGCATATCGAAATTAATAGTATACACGCGCGCGCACACACACACACACACACCTACATAATCTTCTCAAATGTGGAAAAGCAACACCGTGGAGTTTTGAACGACTTTCGTCCCGTCGTGATAATATTTTGTCTGCCAAATATCCTTCGAAAATTAACATTTTGCCGTTAATTCCAAAATACTTTTCTTCTTTTAGGAACGAACGACAAACACATTCAGGGGAAACGATGGATTTGTTGAAACCAAATTATAAACAAAGCTTTTACGAACGTCTGTACAGTGCGAGCGATTTGAGAGTAACTACTTCATACTTTACAAATCACTGGCGTTAAAAGCAGTCTAAGGCAGAAACGCCGACAAAATACGAGGTCGTTCAGAATCTCTGGTCTTATATATTCGACTTGTTTTCCTACTGAATCTTTAACCTAGCATTCCAATGTATACAATTCTCGAAGATTTTCCGGATGATTCAGGAAAACTCGCCTGAAATTCGCGACAGTGGATTTCCTAGGTCACCAGAAAAAGATAAAAACACATGACAAAATAAACGACAGAGGCGTCAAGCAAAATTAGCGTCTGATCCCAATAACGATCTTGACGGAAATAACAAAATACATTATTAAAAACAAACAAAATTTCTCCTCACAATTTTTGGTCTAAGTAAGAATTTAAGGTCCCAACGAAAATAAATAAATTATGGAGCAGTTTTGTAAAAAAAAAAATAAAAAGGTTCATTTGCAGCCATAATCACCTCTACAATCGCTTATTACAAACAAATGATGAAACAGCCAACTGCTACTCGAGTTGTTTAGGAGAAATGGTAATAAACAAAACTTTCTAAAGGGTCAAAACTCATCAACTTGATTAATGCAAGTTAATCACATACTCATTCATGAGATGTGCCCCCTTTTTTATGAATATTCACAGCAATTCATGTTGAATACAAGGATGATTAATCCTATCGATATTCGCACACATCCGTCTATAGAGAAGGAAAGCTGATGGACCAAATAATAATAATAATAAAATAATAATAATAATAATAATAATAATAAAATGAACAAGGCAGAGAAGGTGGGACAGACATTCCAATTATGCAAGTGAACAGAACAACATGAAACTCCCGGGTAAGTTGAGGAACAATAAATGGGAAAAAAGCACGTTAAAAGAAGAAGAACGTGCGATAATGAAGTGACTGACGCAATTCGCCCCAAAAGTCCCAATAAAAAAAAAACAACCAAAACGTCAATGAAATACTGACAGAACAACACCAGCAATTATCCAGAAGGCCAATAGAATTATCCTGGGGGCTCAGATGGAAAAAACAGAAAGGATGGAAGGGGAGATGGAAGGAACGGTTTGTATTTAGGAGTCCTGGGAGGTAAATAACTGCTCCCACGGAGATGATAATCGCGTTAGAGATGGGGATCAAGGAAGGGATAATTCGGAGGGGGTCAACGAGGCGATAATTCTTCAGATTTAACTTCTTTTCTGGGGCTGTTCTTTTCGAGGCCCGGCCATTGTTTGGAGGGGCCTCGAATCTCGAGGGCGATTTTTCCCTTTTATTGTTATTGTCCGTCGAGGTGTTAAACCCACGAGATCACAACCCTTCAGTTCATTATTCTAATTAGCTGCTAAGAACATTTGTTGGATGACAAATGCTCTCCATCAGTGGGAAGAGGTTAAAAACAGTGTTTCGAAAACACCAATATTTTGCCTTTTTGGGGGGAAGGGGAGGGAAGGAATGGTTCTAATGTATTTTACTTGCATTTTTTGTTTCACTTATATCTTTTATAACATTCTATTAGTTTTTACGGAGCAAATCGAAATAAATGTTAGCTCTGAATCAAGGAATGGACTTTTATTTAGACTTTTATATATTTTACAACTTAATTTCGACTGACAGAAAAATACAACAATTACATGACCCTCTGAAGATTTTATGATATGCAATCTATTTAGAATAAATGTCAGTTTAAATAAAAACAACACACATGAATTGAACAAAACTATCGACAGTACACTGAAATTGTGCAACGAAAAATGTCAGAAGCAAATCATCTACCTTAATAATAATAATAATAATAATAATAATAATAATAATAATAATAATAATAATAATAATAATAATAACTTTACCTTCCTGCAGGAACCCACTTTGAAGAAAATTTCTTATATATTTTTTTATTTAAAGCTCTATTTGTCTACATCGAACACGTGCCAAATTTTCCATAAAAAAACATAATTTCTATCATCAGCACAGCACGCGAAATAATTCTTATGGAGTATGCATTCAAGAATAATAAAAACATCCTTTCTCCATTTTCCGAGGCTTCAACTCGATGTCGTTTTTCAATCTTTTCTTGGTATTGTTTATTCTCTCTCTCTCTCTCTCTCTCTCTCTCTCTCTCTCTCTCTCTCTCTCTCTCTCTCTCTCTCTCTCTCCACCGGCTAATGCTTTGTGGAGTGGGAGATGTGTCAGTGCAAAAGAGCGAGCGGTGCCCCACACAATACCAAATTCCTGTGTCTCATCACCAGCGCCGGCCGCCGAGACGAAGGATTCGCCGCTTTGTCCTACACCTCCCAAGACAACTCTTTTGCTCCTTCTCCCACGCTACGAGACTCCGACACAAAAGGAGCCCTTTCTTCTCTGGCAACGAGGAAACTCGCGGACCCACTCGTGGTCTCACCAATGCCCTGGGTACTGGCAAACGCTCACTCTCATAAAGGAAAAAAATCATCGAAAAAAATTTTTCAAGTAGGTAATGGAAGTCCCACAACTGCTCGTTCTTCATTATTTTCTAATCTTTTCTTTTCCTCAAGAGCGCGTGTTACGAGGAAAACAAGATACAGAAGGAAAAGATAATTTCGTAAAACATGAATTAGTGAGGTAAACAAAGAACAGTAGGTAAACATGAATTCATAAAACGTGAATTGGAGAGTAAAAAGAGCGGAAAACCCTTAATTAAGGTTCGTGCAAGAATTTTGTATCATTGCACCGAAATGTCCAAAAAGAGGTTTTATTCCTTTCTCAGTCTTCACGCTTATATTTTCTCAACTTTGTAAAGTTTTTTGCTTCAAAAATCAATTGTGTCGGTCTCGATTCCCTCTGTTCACCGTTTCTTTGACTCATATCCGGACATCTTGCCCTTTCAGTAATGTAAAAAAAAAGAAAAAAAAAATGCTTTTCAAAAAGTCCTGGCAGAGACTGAAAGGCGTGAATTTCATTCTTATACATAAATTTCACACGGGTTACGAATATGCTACTCTACGAGTAGATAGCTTAAATTTGCCTTCTGCAGGAAAAATGTTGGTTTTTGATGTACTTATATACCCAAATTTGCCTTCTGAAGGGACGATGTGGGATTTTTATGCATTTATTTACAAGCCAATATCAGAAAGATTTAACCGAATGACAAAAATCATTAGTTCGCAAACGTCTTGACAAATATTAAAGCTATTCAGAATGGCAAAGCTAACCTAATAAGTTTTTAAACAACTTTTCTGTTAAATCGATTGCAGTCTGAGATGACTGAAATCACCCAGAAACAAAGGTTGCTTACATCTGAAAGAATAATCAGATTTAAGCCAGAGTGGATACAAGGTTAATCTCGGAGCTTTTTCAAAAGTATTCTAAAACTACACAGGTCAATGACGGCATCTTCCTTATAAGTCGAATGAAATTTCTTCCGGTTTTGATCTTAGTTACGCAGGGCAGACAGAGTAGGCGATGACCCAATTGTTTCTTCTATATATCGGGAAATCCAAAATGGGTAAGCTACAGTCATATTCAATTTCCATTGTGAATTTTACCTGCGGCACCAAATTCAAGACCATTACCTGGCAATTGCTGACCTTGAACGCCAGAAGTGAGGAGAGATTTTTCACTCAACCCTTTTCAATTATCCTAATTTTATGGGAGTGTGCCATCTTTCAGCACGTGACATGTAAATTCGATGTAAACAGCCCAAGACACAAGAAGCACGGAAACTGTTATATACCAAACTTTGTTGGAGATTATACCAAGTGAAGATATTTGACATCCTTCTTGTTCGTTTCAGCGTTTAGCATCTATGCTTAAACACCTAAAACGGAAAAATTGAACGCTCAAAAACTCACTGTCACACTTTTCTTTTCTATAAAGTTAAGGCTGACAGGAATGACAAAATAATTAAGTTATCTAGCCCAAGGTCGGTGAAACAGAAAAATGAAAAAACGTGAGACCAACCTCCTAAAGGAAGGAAAATTGTGTCAAGAATGGCAAAGGGGAGAAAATCCCAGAGCCTAACAGCAGGGGAAAAGAAACAATAAGCAGTAACCAAACTGTGCAATCCATAAATAACATATTTCCGCAAAGCAAATGTGGAAAGTAGTCTACTGGGTGCCATGAAGTTTCTGGAAGAGCAAGAGAAGGGGGAGGTGGGGTGGGGTCGGGGGGGGGGGGAAAGACTTCCACTAACTTCATCGCTTCAGTCTAAGACTGACTTGTCCAAACTACTCGTCAGCTACTTGCCCTGTTCTGTCACTTAACCTAGATTGGATGGAATTCAGCAGCGTTTTTCGACCTTGGAGCTGGAAGAAGTTCCAGGGAGATATGACCGTAACCGACCGCTGAAAATACGCAACATCATGGAGCAGGACCTATACAAGCATTTTTCCTCTCCTACCGTTATATTCAGGACTGTTTACAATCGCTGCGCAGCAATTACGGATTCAAGGAACGCAAACGCTGGAAGAAACATTCAGTAATCATTCCCAGAATAGTTCCACTTACAATGAAAAAAAAATCATGAATAATCTGAGAGAAAAACTTTGCCACAATATTGTTCTCAGTTTTCAAAAAAAAAAAAAAAAAAAAAGAAGAAGAAGTGCGAGTAAGGGAGAGGAGACGCAGAGGTAGAACGTGCCTAAATCTCTCGAGGGGGATCCGAACTGGTGAATTTAATCCCACACGAAAAGGATCAGCGATCCAATGAGGCGTGGATATGGAGGATCGGGTCGTATTAGGCCGCTGCTACTGGTGGCGGGAAGAAGGTATTCAAGATGTCGCCTGGGATTAACCTGAAAAGCCTCTATGAGGCTTAACACGTACACATGCTCCTGCTGCTGCTGCTGCTGCTCTCTCTCTCTCTCTCTCTCTCTCTCTCTCTCTCTCTCTCTCTCTCTCTCTCTCTCCAGCGGTAAGATATGCGAATTGCTCTTCTGGATAATTCTGGGGCTGACTACATTTATATTTTATGGACCTCATTTTACGGGGAATTGGTCTTACATGCTAATCAGTGCGTAAGTGTGCGCGTCCTCTCCACACACGCACGCGCGCAAACACACACACACACACGTATATATATATATATATATATATATATATATATATATATATATATATATATATATATATATATATATATATATATGTATATATGTATATATATATATATACATATAATATATATAGTATATGTTTATAAAACCAAGAACCAAGGATTATTTTCGAGTTGTAATGCAATCTTTTCAGTTATTCTCAAAACAATAAAAGTCAACAGCTAATCAACCTTAATGGACAGTTCATCCTTTGCAACTATTAAACAGCTGTCAAAGAAACGTTTGAGTCTAACCACAAGATAAGACAACATTTGATCCAATAAAAAGTACGCGTCAGTAAAATGGCAACCTTAATGAATTTTACCAGGAAATTGAAGTCAAAATAAGTCTTGAAAAAAAATATCTCTTCAAAATTGGCACCCTCAGTGACAGGAAGAGCCTGGGATAGTAGCGGATTTAGCAACGCCAGCAAAACTCAATATATTATCTCCACATCCGATCTCTAAGAATCCTTACTCTAGGAAGCGGGAGGAGGAACATTATGCCCCATCTCCCAGAAACACTCCTATGGAAGTCGCCCCCCGCCCCCCGTCTCTCCCTCTCTCTCTTGAATTGCTATGATAGGAGTAATCCATTGCTTGGTGATGTGTTTCTCTCTCTCTCCCTCTCTCTTGAATTGTTATGGTCCGAGTAGCCCACTCCTTGGTGATGTCTTTCTCTCTCTTGAACTTTTATGATCTGAGCATTCCATTGCTTGGCAAAATATGTTTGTTTCTCTCTCTCTTGAATTGTTATGACCTCAGTAGTCCATTGCTTGGCGAAATATGTCTCTCTCTCTCTCTCTCTTAAATTGTTATGATCTGAGTAGTCCACATTGCTTGGCGAAATATGTTCTCTCTCTCTCTCTTAAATTGTTATGATCTGAGTAGTCCACAATGCTTGGCGAAATATGTCTCTCTCTCTCTCTCTCTCTCTCTCTCTCTCTCTCTCTCTCTCTCTCTCTCTCTCTAAGTAGCACATTACCGAAAGATTACTGCCGAGCGATCCGGACCCTCGCGTTTGGGCCCTCCCTGTGTGTGTGCCCTAAGCCTCAAAATAAGAGAAGGACCAGTGAGCCTTGTGGACTGTAGATCGGGATTATATCCTGCTGACTTGAGAATAATAATTCAGGCGCCTTCAGCCACATTCAAGAGGGATTTCCAAGGGGCCTCTCTTGAGGATGATCCTGAACGGACCTTTCAGAGGGTTTCATATTTTCCGACCGTCTGACGGGCTTATGACAACATGATCCGGCGTCTCTGCAGATATTTTCATTGGATTTGCAACAGGCTCTTGTTGGCGACGGTGATGTGATTTACAGTGTCGGGTTACCTAATTAGAATAATAATATATATATATAGAGAGAGAGAGAGAGAGAGAGACTTTGTTTCGTGCGGTACGGCCTGAATCTCCATGGTATTCCGCTCATGATTATATCGAACGAGTTATCGAATTGCAGACAACCGGAAATGTATCTCGGGCAATAACGTTTTCTAATAACGTTTTCTTGTACAGAAACAATTACGTGAATCGGGAAGAGCGTGAGCGACGACATCCATTCAGTGTTGGAAGAAAAATAAGGAAATGTCATTAACGCCACGAAAATTGGAAGTCGTGCTTAGTGGACCAAAGAAAATAAGAAAATGGTTCCTTAATAACCATTCAGCAGGTGCTAACTGTTCTCACCTATCTATCTGTCTATCTGTTCATATATATGGTACCCAACTTATCTGTGGTGAAAACATGAAGACGAAGTAGTTTTGAAAAAACACTTATTAATAATGAAGCAAATAATTTCAGAAAGTCTATAATTCATTCGAAGCATTAAAACTGAAGTTTTGAAAATATGAAAAATAAATAACCTATTTTGCTCACCCGTAAACTAATATTTGATGAACGATCTGTCCCGTCTGAGTTATTTCTAGTTATAGGTCTTATGACTAGAGGTATTTAACGGTTTTCTGTGTGCAAGTGAAAACTACAATTCCGAATGTTAACACAATAGTGCTATTCAGAAAGTGCTGATATTACAATGCGTTATTATTATTATTATTTCAGCAGATGAAACCTATTCATATGGAACAGCACACAGGGGCCATTGACTTGATATTATTCAAGCTTCCAAAGAACGTTGGTTTCAACTTCCCACCGCAGACCCCACACCGCAGCAGTAACCGACTATGATACAGACGCAGTGGTTTTTCATCACCCTGGGGGAGACGCGAGCCTGCGACACCTGATAAGCATGCCACGACACTAACCATTGTACCAGCAGTTTCCGAAATCAGTCAAGGGTGAAATACCACCAAATAACATCAGAAGGAATTAAATCCCCAGTATACAATAACATAATGCTGGATGTTGTATAAGTGTTTATCAGGAATAAGAGAGAAATTTGTAGAATTTGACAGAAATTGTTGTTATTAATGTTATATAGTGGTAATTATGAAAATGTCATACGGAATTAAATCCCCAGTACACAATGACACATGTATGTGTTTATCAGGAATAGGAAAGAAATTTGTAGAATTTTATTGAAATTGTTGTTATTAATGTTACACTGGTAATTATGAAAATGTCAGAAGGAATTAAATCCCTAGTACACAATGACACAATGTCATATGCTGTATGTGTTTATCAGGAATACGAAAGAAATTTACAGAATTTGACAGAAATTTTTGTTATTGTTACAGAGGTAATTATGAAAATGTGTAAACATGAAAGCTAATGTAAATATTGTACACTGAATATCTTAAATGAAAGAATAAGTGTTTATCGAGGTTGTCCATCTTCACAACACGAATACTCATTAGTCAATTTGATCATGCATGTTGAGCATGCTGACAAACAGCCAAGTAATTATCACTTGACTTGTTCAAGTATTATATTTCGAAGTACAAATTCATGTGTATGAGTGACGGAATTTAATGTCTGCCTTCACAACAACATTAATATCTGTTCACTGATGAATGCAACCATTGAATACTGAGTTTGTAATTCGATATTAATTAAGAATAAGATTTCCGTGTATGAACACCAGCTATTAAGAATAGTGGAATATGGAAAAGCAAAATTTTGGAAGACAAAACTTACGGCACTGGGAGAGGAAACAAATATATTTTTTAGCCACTGAAGAAGTTAGTATGTCAGTGTCAGTAACGACACAAAATTACTTGTAAGATAAAGTCAATAACAACAGGAAACATGAATATAAATATTAAAAAAATAACAGGCAAAACAGAATATGAAAATGCGTCGAGTACTTGAAGTATGAAAGATGGAAGTTGGTGGCCAAGCAGCGGACCAGACAACCAACCAACCAACCAACCAACCAACCAACCAACCAAGCAACCAGCCAGCCAGCCACCCAACATGGCGACCTCCCA